>NC_072737.1:91361414-91664297 GCF_026930045.1 Uloborus diversus | reverse complement strand
CAGCTCCGACTCTTACCCGAAAATCAGTCTGATTCCGCATCTCTGTTAATAACTATAACTTCAACAAAATTCTCCAAAAAATTTGAATTGAGTCAATGTACATAAATTTGATAAAGCTGTCACTCAATATATTTTTATCCACTTTCCAGAAATGCGTTGAATCTGGCCACGAGTGTCTTATTCGGGCAGATGGCTACTATGTTGAGACTGTTGCATGTATCCTGTTTGGATTCCTGTGGCTGCGCTGGGGACGGGGTGCTGTCAGGAGGTTGCAGAACCTGCCGCCCTCTGCATGGAAGTGCCCCAGGTAGGGATTTTTATTTTGGTAAGTTCTGGCAATCACCCAGAGACTAGTTATTTGAAAAACTTAACAATCTGTATGTGTATTGCATGGCTGCTAAGAAGCTGTCCATAAATGAGGTAGTGATAAGCAAAGGGATGTAAGTGGCAAAATTAAAAATTTGGAGATAACCAGTACAAATGGTAGGTGAACCTCTCCTCTGACTTGTTGCAAGAGATTGTACTATTAGCCCTGGTAGGTGCTGTTTATACAGCATGATTTGGAAAAACTTTTCAATGAAAGCTTACCTTGGATCTGATCTTTAATTGCGTTTTACTGAAAACTTGAAAATGTCCACTTACATCCCTTTGCGTCTCACTGCCTCAAATGATGCCATGCTTTTAAAACACTTTTGATCTCCTCCTCTTGTTGTAACAAAGTGTCACACTTCATCTTTCCCCCTCTTCTTCCCCTCACATGTCACACTAGTTTTAGTGAAGATGTTACAAAAACGTGACTTCACACTTCTTGTTACCCCTCCCTTCTTATCAGAATTTCACTACCCGTTACATCACTTGTGGACCACTCCTACATGTTGTTTTAAAAAACATGATGTCACTCTTCTTGTTACCCCTTCCACCTCCTTGTAACATTATTTGAGCCAGTAAGAAGCAAAGGAATGAAAAGTGAGCGTTTTCAAGTTTTGATTAAAATGTGTTAAATGTTCTGATCCTGGATACGCTTTCATGGAAAAGTTTTCCGAAATCATGCTATATAGCAGGGCTCTCCAATCTATGGCCTGCGAGCCAGATCCGGCCCACGAACAGATCTTGTCCGGCCCGCAGGAAGCTTACAAACTATTTTTTTTTTCAGAACAGAGACAGCCTTGTTGGAAATATAATTGAAATATTATTTTTAAATAAAAATAATTATTTAAAATCTGTATACCATTGATTTAAATCATTTTTTAATCCTTGTTTACCTATAACTACGAGTGCAGAACCAACCCATCTCTCTTTTTGCTCTTTCGGAGAACAAATCTCTTTTTCTCCAGGCCACATCCTCCCGTTAGTCCCCTGGCATTTCCTGACCCCAGGGAGAACATGTTCTCACTCCTGCATTCACATGTTTCATTAGTGGTCAGCTCAGCCTGAGTGGGAGGCCAGTGGCGGATCCAGCCGATTGTTTTGGGAGGGGCCATCCGAAATTTTTAAACAAACTCCCCAGGGCCGAATTGAGCTCCATTGTGCCACTAGGCAAATTTGAAATCTGCCCCCCCCCCCTAAAAGAAACAAAATTTCCTTGACTCAAAAAAACGTAAAAAAAATGTTCCCCACATTCAAACTGTCAAACTTATGAAGAAATGAACGCGTTTCACATTCTGAGGCGTCACGATGAAATGATCACAGTGTTCTCCCAAAAAATTTTTTATTGGGCAAATTTTGCGGACGATTCGGCAATTACCATGATTAAAAAATATTTGACTTTTATAAGATGTGTGAAAGTAATCATTATTAAATTACAAGAAAAAATAGTCTCTGTGGAAAATGAAAGAATGCTAATATTTTACTTTCAAGAAACAATTTAATTTAAAAAATGTGTTTTATAATAGCAAATTTGCCGCCCTAGGCAGCTGCCTACTCTTCCTATTGGGAAATTGGGCCCTGATAACTCCCCAAAAATTTTATTAAAATGAAGTTTTAAAAACTCTATTTTCGGGGTATCGAGACATTAGGTGAGGGGGTGGATTTAGGAATCTCCCTCAAAAATGTTTCAAAATTTAAATTTCTGAGTAGTTTTTGAAAATTAGGAAACTAAAAACGCATTTTGTCTTTTTGATGATGTACGGAGAAAGGTCAGGTTTCGGGCGCTTGCCCCAAAATACTACTTTTTGAAAATAAAGCTTAAGAACCAAAATATTCTGTCATTATACATTGAGAAGTTAGAAGAGGAGGGGTGCTCTTCAGCTGTCCAGCCTAAAAATGCACCGTTCGGTAATGTTTGCTTACATTAAAAGAAGTGTGAAGCTGCTTAGAATCCTTCCTTCCTGGAAATATTTTACCTTTGAGGCTCTAAAAATTCGATTTTTAACTATATTTATACATATTTTAGAAAGGGATGGAAGATTCGTGAGCTCCTCCGAAAACTCCTTTTAAAGCTATCATCACAATATAAACGAGGGAGGGAGGGGGTCCTATCAAAAATCGTTTGTAATTGAAGTCCTAAAAAATTTCATTTAAGTTGCTTTTAAGCAAGTTAAGTGATAAGGGCTGGATAAGCTAGTTTCCGTTGACATTTTTTCCAAATAAAAGACTTAAAATGCAATTTTTGGCTATCTATCAAGGCCTTTGTGAAAGGGCATGGGAAAAGGGGGTTCTCTCCGTAGTTTCGAAATTAAAGTCATAAAAACGAAAATTTAGGCTCTCTTTGGTCTGGTGAAAAATAGGTATACTCTGAGAACAACAGCATTTAGAGATCTAGAAGTGTCTGTATTTGGAATCAAGAAATGATGTAATAAAGGAGACAAATTTTGGAAATAAAAGTTTTGCTTTGAGGATAGGGACATAATTTGTCTCCCAATTAAGGCCTATAATTTTTCAGTAAAACACATATGTTAAATTTTGTTATCTTCTCATAATATTTTTTTCTTTTTTTTTCTTAAAAAAATTCCTACAGTCGCAAGGCTTTGGGAGGGGCCATGGCCCCCATGGCCCCCCTCTAGATCCGCCCCTGTGGGAGGCTGACACCCAGATTTAAATGTTTGTTGCCAAACTTAATACTAGATTCTGAATTTTGCGAAAATACTTGATAACAGAAATCAAAAGTCTCCCACAAATAGCATTTTAAACAGAGCATCAACCATTGTAGATTAATCTCTTCATATTTTTATTTTCATAATATTCATTTATACACATGTGACTTTTTATTAACTAAAATATATGGGAAAGTGGATTCCCAACCCCTTAAGAATTCTATCTAGAAGAGAGGACAATTTTCGCTCAGGTTGGATTTTTTTTTTTGCTAATACCACGAAGCGGTTTGGCTGTTTTTTCTAAATTTTACCTACTTTCATTTTACTGTTCTCTATCAGAAAAAGACTTTAAGAACTTAAAAATTCATGCTAGAGCAATGTTTTTTCTTTCTGCATTCACTTACAAGTGTGAACAGACGTTTTCAAAATTGAGGTATATTAAATCTATGTATAGATCTTCTTCATCAGACAAACATTTAAAATCCCTGTTAATGATTAGAAGTACGAAGTTTGTCCCTGAATAGAGTGAAATTTTAAGTGGTAAACAAATGCAATCTTTTCATTAATCTTTCATCTTTTCAAAAGCTTTACACGTGTTGTGTTCTCATTTATTTCCAAGTTTTTAATCATCATTAATTCAATGAAATAAATTTGTAAGTACATTGCAATAGTTTTGTCTTATATCAATCACTCATTAGCCCCTTTTAAAAAAAAACTTCATTTTATTTTGTGACAAAGAATACTTTTTATTTCAGTTTTCTGAACTATTCTAAATTTTACAAGATTCCCTATCATTTTATTATAAGAGCTTTACGGGAACTCGAAATATAATTTAACTTAGCTAACAGCAAATATGTATAAGGAAATATAACTTAGAAGCAAGCCCAGAAATTTTCGAAAACCACCCCGAGAGCTTAATTGAAAAAATATATAAGTATATATATATATACTTGCGATGCATGGTTGGGGGGGGGGGGGGCGTTAAATGGACCATCTGAGCTAAAATATTATTGGACTAGCCCGCCTCAGCTCCAAAATTTTGCAATGTGACCCGTGTGAGCGAAAAAGGATGGAGACCCCTGCTAGTCAGGGTTTAAGTTGGATTCAAAAGTTTTTAAGCATAAAAACTAAATTTGTGGGAAAAGTTTTAGCAAAATGCTACATATTCTCACATTTTTCTAAATGCCTCAGTGTGTTTCATCCTCCAGTGGAAAATAAATTTCTTATTTCATCTGTGACATCTTTAAAGAAATAAGTACAACAGCTATTTTTTTAACATAAAATAAAAAAAACTATATGTTTGGTTTTTAGAATGTTGCACACCCCTCAACCTAATAATGCAGTTGTTGAGAAGGGCGTAATGCTGAAAGACTAAGTATTGTTGAACTAAATAGTACTTTAAAAATCTTGGCTAAAGATTTATAAAAAGATTTATTTTTTGTTAGAGCAAAAAAGCAAAAATGCTTTGCTTTTTTTTTTTTTTTGCAAGTGTTTTCGCATTTTGCAAAAAATGCTACCGTAGCGGAAACCCTGTTGCTAGTATCAGCTCTTGCTCCAGAACAGAGGAGAAGTTCTTTTACCATTTGTACTGGTTATCTCCAAATTTTTGATTTTGACACTTGCATCCCAATGCCCCTGACTGCCTCATTTTTTGACCAAACTTTTAAGGTCTCTGATGCATCTTGATAAATATTTTGCATGAGCTTTTGTTGCTTTAGAATAGTTTTCCATTTGTAGATGCTTGTTTTAACATTTTAGTCATGCAAGAATGAAAATGGTGGTGTAAAGAGGTAGTCATGTAGAAAATTTTTGGTGAGTTTATTTTGTGCCTACCTGTTGGTATTATTTTTGGATATATCAATAAAAAAACATAGGCAGTGGTTTTTTAATTTTTTGTGTGTACATTTTCTATGTGGAATCATTATATATATCGGTGCAGCATGGTTGATTATAGCTGAACTGCAAAATCACAATAAGTTGAAGCAAAGAAGCAGATATAGTTGTATTCATTTATTTGTTGTTTCACACCAAAAAGAAATGTTACTTGCAACGCTTTTTGCCTATGCTTAAATGGAAAATCGAATTTAAAAAAAAAAAAAAAAATGGAGCCCACAATTTCTAAAAAAAATTCTTTGGCAGAAGCCTTGCTTTTGCAAAAGTTTTAGATTCCTGGTACTAATTTCTGTTACAGTTTAGTTTGTTATTGATAATTAAATTTAAAAAAAGAGTGCAAGTTACCAAGATTTAATGGAATACAAAAGTAATTATACAGTTATGAATTTCAGCCTCATATGTTACATTTGAAAAATGAATTTTATTTGGTATTGAAAAATATCAACTTTTGATTTGAAAGTTTCTGTGTTGTTTTTGAAAAGTTTTATTGAGTGAAATTTTTCTTGAATACATTTATCTCTAGTTGATGACAGGGTTCTTGATAGAGAGAGAGAGAGACCACGAGAATTGTGTACGTTGAAAGAAATCTCACTCCGAAAATATTTTGATGCAAGACTTCCTTGCAGTTTTTTCATTTCTGTTAAATTGAACATTAAGATTTTAAAAAATAATTCCACTCTTTATTTCAGCAGAGGATCAGATTATCACACCCACATTTTTTCTACTAATGAGAGCCCTGGTTGACGATTCCCTAAATTTAATGTTGTTGCGATTTAATTTTTGCTTAAGGTTTGGACCATTTTCCCCTTAATGTTCCAAAATCAAAAAGTAATATTTGACTGAAGATTCCCAATAAGTAAGCACATAAGTCTTGATAAATATGTAGTAATTAAACTTTAAAGTATTCTTTTTTTTATTATCCTTTCATTCTACAGACAAATGCAGAAATCAATCCATAACTTTTAAAATTTGCAAATATTTCGTTGGGATCTGTCATATTTGTTTACACTAATAAACTCCTGAATCATGAATAACCTACCAAAACTGACAGGTTTGACTTGCAGCTGAAAAATCAGCATGTCTTTCACAAGTTTGACTGAATAAATAATTGATAATAAGGTTTCTTGGTGTTACCTATTATTCCCGGGTGAGAGGGGCTACTCATGATTTGTAATGATCATGAGAATGTAAGAGATCCAAAACTGACTTGAGATCCATGGTTAAGCGTTTAAGCAACACATTACCAAGCCTAGAATGCTGGAGAGCCATAGTTTTGGAAGCAAGTTAAAGCATCAAGTTATTTCAGTTCTCTTTGAGATAATGTTCAAAAATAAAAAAGAATTGCCTTAAAAATTTTCACTGCAACTTTTTGACAGATTGTAAGTTCAAATATATTTAAACTAGAGTTTGGAAACTTTCAGATTTTGGCAACAACTAGTTGTTTTTAAAAAATTAAATATTTCAGTTAGAAATTGATTTGCTTCTAAACAACAGTGCCTTTTGTATCCGGTTTTGATTACAGAGTGGAGTGGAGGCACCTATACATCTACTTAAATCACTTTGCAGTCATAAACTTTTTGAGCTTAAATTTTGAATATTTTTTGCTACTTTAATTTTACTATTTGGAGTCTAAAATTTTGTCATACCTAGTTTCATACGTATTAGTGTTGATACTTTATGGGCTACTTACACACTTGACATGGGACTGGTATAGTTTTTCTTTTCCAAAACTTCTATGAAATCTGATAAACCTATTTAAAGTACTGTGTAGTTTTTGATTTAAGAAAAAAAAAAGCCCAGACTTTTGCTTTCATTTAACTTTTTCCAGGGACTCTGAATGTTTCCTAATTTTTCTTAAGATTTTTATTTATGAAACTACATCTAAATATAAGCTTGTGAATAAAATTCAGAACTCATCACTCAATATGGAATAAAAAATATTGTGTAAAAAATAAAATAAGCGTTTAAATTAAAAAAAATATGTCCAAGTTATGTCCTCCCCCCCCCCCCCCCGTTATATCTAATGCTTTCTTCATATTTCTGGGTTCTTGCACTGATGTTTAGTTCATAAAATGACAAACAAAAAATATTTTGGGATCATTATTATATGGAAAATTATAACAGATGATCAACCACACTTTGTCACACTACTAAGAATCATGAAATTAAAAGTACTCCAGTGTTTGAAAAAAAGATTCCAAAGTGTGTGTGTCTTTCTTTCTCTATTGATAGGTCATTTTTGATTTGCCCTTTGAAAGATGTGTAAACAGTTCAACTGTTTGCTCAAGTTTTGCATTTCAGGCTTTAAGGATGAGGTAAGAGTCACAGTACTGAACATTGGAAAAAAAAAAAAGTTGCATAAAAATGTAATATAGTAGATCACCTAATTTTGTTTCTTTACCACTGTGTTTCTCTGTTGTAAGAGCTTGAAGTGTCTTCTGTTTAAAAGTGCTTAATCATTTCATCGTTTGTGTTACAATGTGTGGCTGTAGTAAATAGTTACAAATTGAAACAACATTTAACTAGCAGAAGATATCTCTTTTGTGGGACCTAAAGTTTTATTGATTGTTTTTAATCTAGTGAAACTATGGAAATTACTCAAGTATTTCAAGTCAAATTTTCATTTTAGCATTAGTTAATTGACATTGATACAGTCCGTAAATTCTTTAATGACATTAGATTAGCATTTATTTAGAAAATACAGTGAAATCCTGTTACAACAAATACCAATACAACGAAATATCCGTTTCAACGAAATAAATTTTCTGCCCCAATTTAATTTCCCTTCATGGCTGGAATTCCACTACAAAAAAATTCCCATTACAACAAACAAAATTTGCAGTCACTTGAAGTTCATTGTAACGGGATTTCACTGTATTCATGTACTTAAACTTTTCTGATTATTTTTTTTTAAAGAAAGTCTTAATTTTGCAGTATTGGTTCTAATTTTCTTGTCATAGCTGAGTGTATAATTGCACTAAAATACGAGCGTATCTATCTATGTATGCATGAATGTCATCTTCAAACTACTCAAGAACACAAGAGGACTGATCATTGAACTGGGTATCGATAGATTCGTAATTCTTCAGACATCATGTTTGGCCAGGTTACATTAATCTACGACTTTAATTAGCGAAGATTTCGAATGTCATTCTCAAGGACGTTTAATTTGTTTCAAAAAATTTCCCTTCCTGGGAATTCATTTTTCAATTATGTTTATAAGGTTTGTATTTTGTGCAAAAGCATTTCAATTGAACTATTTTAGTTGCTCATTCTTTTTCTAGTTACAGTATTGCATGAGAATTTATACATGCAATTAAGAACTTATTAAAACTAATTCTGGAAAGAAAAAAAATGTTGGTATAGGATTTTTGCATTGTTACTAAAGGCTGTACAAAATTAACATTCTGCTTCGAATTAATGCCTTAACTCCTCCTTCAAACTGTGTCCCCTTGCCAAATTTCTATGCTGCGACATTTGAAAGAGGAGCTATGACGTCAATCTGAAGTGGAATGATTCCGTACTGTCGGAATAAGATTCTAAATCTTTTTTACATTTATATGCAAACAAGTATGAAGTCTGCCCTAATTTATTTTTCATTTCTTTTGCTGACAGAAATATTGTGGACCAAAGAGTGGAATAGCAAATGTTTGTTGCTTGAAGACCCGGTTGTGGAAAAGCACATTCCTAGGATTTTTAATGGATATCTTTTATACGCACTGTTGACATGTGGGAGTTTAAGAAAATTATTTGTTAACATTATTGAATAAATATCGTTTCTTTTCATGTTTTGATTCTACTTTTTTTACTATTAATTTATGATTTTTTTCCATTGAAAAATGCAGAAAAAAACAAGCGCATTTATTATGTATCGTAATGCAAACTAAAGCTTGGCCACGAAAAGAAGGCGGGTGACCTTAAAGCGAATCATTTGTAATAGGTAGAATCTGCCAGAAAGCACAAAAGAGTAACAGGCATGGTCTCGCTAATCCTATCTATTCCAAAATAATAACCTATTACAAATGATGTTTTTGCTTCAAGGTCATCCGCGTTTTTGTGATCAAGCTGTACCCAGGCAGGAATCACGCTCTGTCGTGGCATATTGCAATTCCGCAACTTTTTCCAAAATCATTCTCGATAAAAATCTTTTTGCACATTGTCCACAATTAGCAGACATATGACATAAAGGTCACAAAGTTTCCCATCTCGAATTTTTCAAATTTACTTAAAAAAGCAACCTGTATAGTGTATAAATGGAATGACTGAAGATAATTTTCAACTATCAACTCATATTTATAAATGAACAGAAGAGTCTAGGAATTTAGCCACAAAGAAACAGGAAGAAAATATCTAGAATAGCATTATTCTCTTGTTTTACTGAAAGCTCAAACAACCTTGGAACTTTGAGCTTATCTTTTTTTTTTCTACATGCACCAAGCAAAACATATTTTTGAATTCAATTAATGTCAAAGTTGTACTAAAACGCATTCTTTGTCAAGAATAACTTTTTTTGAATTAGCTTAAAATAATAGGAATAAAATAGCTGAACAAAAAAAAAAAAAAATCTTATGCGAAAAAAAGCAAGAGAGGGGGGGGGAGGCCTCAACATTTTATGTCTAAAATTTCTCACAGCTAGCTAGACATTGGCATTTTGCGATGATGCAAATACTTGCTCAGATGCAAATTGAGAGGAAGCACCCCATTTTAGTCAGCAACTCAGCTATTTTATTTCTGTTATTTTAAGGTTATTCAAAAATTATGTTATACTTAGCTGTGAGACATCCTCAAGTTGCTGAACACATTTTATATTAAGAGATTATTTTTTAATTTTCAGTTCATATTGCTATAAAAGTGTGTTTTTTTAGTTTTTTAAACTATTTCAATTACACTTTATGACCTTTAAAATTTAACAAATAATAAAAACAAATAGTGCTGCGAGGACAAGTTGTTTTCTCTGCAATGACATTATGCTGGCGATGAAATAACTTTTTCAAAAATTCATGGGTTTTTATTAAGAATTTACATACAAGGGGCTTGGGGACAAGACCCTTATACCCTCAGAAAAGAGGAGAACACTGAAGAATCTCCTAGTTCGAAATACATCATGTTCTACGAAATTTTCCAGGCTGCTTTGTGCTCTAGTAGGAAAGCCAGGTACAAGAGTTTTAGCCAATTAGAGTGAAATGGACATATGAGTAGCTTGTTTTCAACTGTGATGAAATGCGATAGTTTGTAAAAGTTTTTAGGGGTTCTACTTTTTGTTAGTAGTAGGACAGTACAGTATCGTTGCGCATTATTTAGCTTTATTATTCGTTATTATAAACAGTTTTCTACGTTTAAAATGTTTTACACTATCCAAACTGGACTCGCCATATTTTTTTTTTTTTTAATACGAATACAAAACAAAGATAGATAACAAAATGCTTATTAAAAAGTAGACTATCGATAGGTAATGTAATCATCATTCAGAAAATTACCCAAGAATTATGGAAACTTACGTTAACCTAAGCACTGTAGGGTACTAAGCCTAGGTTTTGTCCACTCATTGGTATGATTTAAATTTATGACATTTTTTCAGTTGGGAAAAATACTTATCATTTAGATGTAGACTTTTTTTACCTGACATGTTTCCGCACATTAAAAACTTTGTTATTTGACCTTTGACCAACACTTTTAAAACTTAGGTTTTTATACAAATACTGTGTTCATACAGTAGGTTATGAACCTGAACACGTATATATTTGATTATCAGGATGGCATAAAATTTGTGTTATCAAAGCAAGTTATTTTCAGGGCAGAAAAGTCTTTCCCGTCAAGGGTAGCCTTCCAGCTGAACTGGGGGTAGCAGACGATCTTTTCCTCCGAATGGAACACACGCATGCGGTGTCCACAGCTACCCAGTGTGGTCTCCAGGCATCACCAGGGGTTCGTCCATACACTTGTACCCATGATTTCTTTGGCCGGCAGAAAGATTGTACTCCTTCTGGAAAAAAAAAAATATTCCGTTCTAGACAAAAGTTTCAATTTCTGCCCAAAAAATAGTATCAATGTAGCATGTGACCTAACTTTCTAGTTAGCTGTTGACACCACTAAAATGCTATATGCAGCATTACTGGTTTCAATGCTGCCACATCGATGAAACAAGTAACACTGTAAATTGCCCATTATACTACTACTTATTTCACAGGTTGTTATTTTTTTCACTAGTAGTTCATCGAGCATGCTAAACTTAATGTCAAGTGAATTTATTTTTATGTAATTGGGTAATTTAAATTCATAAAGTATGCATTTTGAGCTTAAAGAACATGCTCACGACCAAATGACCGGTTTGTCTGTGCTGATAAAACGTGGCAGTTTTGATAAAATTTGCTAATGCTTTTCCAAAACAGTTGTCTCAGTATCAGTAATAACACGTTGGATTTTCTTATTATCATATTAATAATAATTACTAATACTGATTGAAATGCATGGATCATTTGTAGAACAGTTATATATGTTAAAGTACTGTTGTATGCAAAAACTATTTTAATTAAAAAAAAAAAAAACTCTTAAGAAATTTAAAAAGATTTCAAAGTGTGACCAAATTATAAATATGGGACTTAATTGAGACAGAGTTCAGTATGTTTAAAAAATTCTACGGTCGCATCACTTTTGCAATTATGGACGTCTATATAGCGGCAGCATGGCTCAATATTTTTGTCAGGAACTTCCAACAACTTAGTTGAGTCTTTGTCACATCGAGTTGTTGCATTTATCCAAGCAAAAATAGGTCTGACATGATATTAGGAGGTATCCTAAGACTTTTGTGATAATTTATAATTCAAACGACCATATATGCAATATTTTCAGGGCCGATCCTAGCAGGTGTGCAGAGTGTGCGCCGCACAAGGGCGGCCAAAGCAAGGGGCGGCCGCAGGCCGCATCATATAGTTCTTATAATCAAGCAAAATTTCTCAAGAATTTCTCACAAGATAACTTATAATAAGTAGAATAAATATGTTGAATTTTACATGTTCAATTATCAAAGTAACTGCCGATTTCCCGACAGCATAGCATAGTTTAAGAAAAATAGAATGTTAGGGAACATGGTGTTGGTTCATTGTCCATTAATATCTACTCTTAAAACACATGCTTCATTTGGTTACAAAGTTTGTGACAGAACCGGTAATCAGGCATGGATACAGGGGAGAGGAAACGCCCCCTTCTGAAGCATGAAATGGTGCCGTCTAAAAGGAGCACTGAGGGCGGCCACTAATGTTTAACCCCCCCCCCCCCCCAAGCTTTTATAGACCTAAACAATGAAGACATATTTTATTTATTAAAAAAAGAAAAGCTATACTGATTAGATACTCTCGCAGACATTTCAAACAACAAACTATATGTAACAAACTCTGTGTTTAACAATCGTGGATGCGTGGAGAGAAAGTGGAAAATTGCGACTCCCTTGAGAGTAACATACATGAATGACGAACTACGACAGTTTTTCTGATTAAAATCTTGAATGAACTGCGCAGTTTCAGATCAGGTAGTAGGACAGGGCCCTTGCCCCGGGAAGCAAATTTAAATGTAGCTCCAAAACGAAGATCCAAAAGGATGCCATGATCTCCTTGACGAAACTAAAGAAGGCTTAAAATTGCGTTTCTATGACTTTACTTTCGGAAAATTTCGCTGGTTGAGCCATCGATCTTAAGGACCCAATTAAGTCTCTGATTCACCTCTTCCACCTTAAATTAATCAAACATAGCCTAAAAATGTTGGCTTCAAAAACCAAAACGTGTTTTCAGATGACAGCCCTTTTTATCATCAAACGTCATATAAAATTGCTTTGGCATTTTTCGAAATTTTTGCAGTGGAGGACACCGAAATCCATTCGCAAACATTACTACCAAAGACAGTCTCAATTAGCGTCTTTAGAGAAACCCCTAATTCCACCCGCTCTCACTTAACGTATTGAAAAAGAAACTAAAATTGCGTTTTTCAAACATCAGTTTCAAGAACTTTTGGGGAAAGACCCTGGATCCCCCTTCTCTCCAATGCAATCACTATACCTGAAAATTTCGTTTTTAGACGGTTCCGTGGAGCCACAGCTTCCTGCCTAAACTAGCCTGAAATCGACTTCAGTTTCAAAAACACAGTTCGGGAGGGCACACTGAACCCCCGCCCGCTCTTAGTCCCATCGTTATCAAACAATGCTAATACGATTTTGGGACTTATATTTCTAAAGAATTCCGGAGGAGAACTGCCAGGCTTATGTAACTTTTCACGGCGCTAGGGCATATCCATCAACCGTCGAGGTGAGGTGTACAAAAGTCTATAGTTATATTTTTCAGATATTAATGTTGAAAAATATCCGAAAGATCCGTAGAAGCTTCCCAATTTTGTTAACGTCACCAAAGATAATATAAAATTGCGAGTTTAGAAATATCCGCTTAAGAGCTCCAAAATCCTTCCTTCCCAAAAATAGCCTATAATGGATAACAATTTCGAAAAGTATTTTGGTTCGGAATATTTTAACGTTTCCCCTATTGTTTTCAAATCTACCCAAAAACGGGTTTTCGAAAAAATAGTGCCGAGAAATTACCAGCCGCCAGATCCCCTACGATCACCAAAGACGGCCTAAATTTGCGTTTTAAACTTATATTTCGAAATCTTTCGATTGGAGACGATTAAATCTCCCTCCCTCTTGCAACGTCAACAAAGGTAACCCAAAATTGTGGGTTTAAAATTTCAGTTTTGGAGATTTTTCGGGAAGAACGCCGATCCTTCCTAAGCTACAGTCTTAAAAAATAGCTTCAAACTGATTTCAATTTTGAAAGAATTTTAGGAAAGAACTGCAACATTACTTTCACCTAAAGTCTCGAAAAAGTTCCTAAAATTGCGATATTTGACGTCAATTTTGAAAATTTCTCCATGCACCTTGACTATACTCGACTCTTTTGTCATTGCAACCAAACACAACAAAAGATTAACTAAAAATATTTTTCATACGCCAATTTCGATAATTTTCTTGGAGCAATCCTCCTCCCCTGACACCTCCCCCCCCCCCCGCTTTTCCTTCCTCAGTCCCTGCTCTGATGTCACCGAAGAAAAACTATAAAATGCGAAAAGTAACGACGCATAAAAAACACAAATTCGCAGATGGTAATCTGTGAATTTGTGCTTTTTATACGTTGTTACTTTTCGTTTCCTTACAACAGCACAAAGGTATTTATTTATCTTACTATAAAATGCGTTTTTACGACTAGTAAATTTTGGTACCTATTACTTTCTTCAAAGACATAAATTGTACCTAGGGAGTTTCTTACAAAAAAAATTTCTTCCTTTTTATAAGATCATTCTTCTGTCCCCCTCCCCCTTGTTTTTAAATTCGAACTTGGCATAGAAATTTAAAGAAAGATTTATATAGACGTTAAAGATAAGTCAAAATATGCAAATTACTCTTGAGGGGGCGGCACATTAGGTCTTTGCACACGGGCGGCCGACTCCCTAGGATCGGCCCTGAATATTTTGTATACATTGCGTTCACTTTTGTCAAAAGCAAATTTTGAAAATAGTAATGTTCTGTTCACAAATGTCAAAACCATGAGATGTTACGAATTCAACATAATATTATTTAGCACCCACCTCCGATACCTCGGCAGGGTCTCCCTGATGTCCGGCACCTAGTCGCGAAGAGAAAAGCCTCCGGATGCACCTGAACTGTCTGGAGGTCGACGTTGACTGCTGACCGCGGCTGCTCAAAACCCTGCACAGAGTCACATGCATCCACAAGATCTAGTTCCGGACCACCCCACTGAAATAAAGCAATAAGAACACGGATTACTTAAAATTTTCCCATTGAATGAGATCGGCAAAATTAGACGTCCAAAAGTCCTCAACTACACAATTAGACATGTAAGGAGGGTTCAAAATAATGCTAAATACATAATTACAAATGTCCCAAAGGTAAAGTCACATAGAAAAGAAAAACGAGCGAGTATTAAAGAAGCGGATGCAATCGGATTTCGAAATGTGAAAAATTGGGATTGACACGAAGTAGCGTAAAAAATGGCCAAGATGCGTATATTTAATCTTATCTGTAGAATTCGATAAATATGCATGTTCTTGAGTTCAAAATCCATGACCAATTGTCAATTTCCATGATTTTTGAGCCTTTTTTTGCCGAAAATCCTGATTTTCCATGACCATTTTCGATCATAACCGAAATCCATGACTTTTCAGGTGCGTGGCAACCCTGTCATTGAAAACTTATGCTACCAATTTCCTATATCCATTGATGAGCCTTGGTAAGTTGTCGGAAACGAAATGTCGTAGAATTACATTGAATGGTGTGCTTACCTTACTATTATAATATTATGAATGATTTTGAAGTGATAGTGATTATTCAGTTTATACTTACCAAAGAGTATGTGTATAATACTTATAATAAGTACATACATTTTCTTTTACTTTATTTTTTACATTAGCGTACAAAAAAAAAAAAAAAAAATACAAATTTAAATTTTCTACTAAAAACTTTTTATTTTATCCTAAGTATACTTATGTACTTTGAAAAAAGAAATTTACAACAAAATGTGATTAATATATTGGTACTTAATGTAACTATCATATTGAATCATTTTTATTCACCAATTATTTAAATTTAAAGTAAGTAATGTAAATTCTAGGGAAAGGATGTCAGATGGCCACTACTGACTCATGCATGTGGCCACTACTGAAAATTTCAGATTCTGGAGTGGCCACTAATGGATAAAATTTGAAAAAATTGAAAAAAATTAAAAGTTTGGCATTTTTAGAAAATGGGACGATTAAGGATTAGTTGGGCTACAATACGCTCATTGAGCCAAAAAATTGGAATTAATATTGTATACCCACAGTTTAAAAAAGACACAAAATACTCTTAACTGTGGCCACTACTAGTGCGTTTATCTCACCAACCATTCTGGCACCTGTTTTACTACTGGCTAAACAGATCAGTAAGTCTAGCTGGGAGACCTACAACCCCATTTCAACTCCAATCCCCTCCCCCCTCCAATTTAACTTTTTTCGCCAAACATATTCATCTAATATAATCGTTTTTAATTAAGAGTATGATGTTTTATAGTTTAAACTCAAAACGTCAAATAAATATTGCAGAGAAATTTTGGGTAAAATTCATAATCGTAATCAAAAAGCATTATTTTGTCGCAGAAAAAAAAAATACTTCTAGCTTGTGCTGAAACGTTTTTAGTGCAACAGTCAATGATAAAATAATAGAATATCCTTACCGGCGCCTCTCCTTCAAAGGTGAAATCCTCAGCTTTGTCAAAGGAATCGGCTGAAAAGTGAAAAAAATTTAATTCATCAACAAAAGGAAAAACATCTACTAAATAATAATCGTTATTTTTATGGCACTAGCTGGAGATAGTTGTGTTTTTTTAATTTCAAATGTTGATTGATGCGTATTTCTTAGCGCTAAATGATCAGAAATGATCTTCCTTCCTCCGATTTTTCTGCAAAACGCAAGTTCCAAAATTGTAATAAATCGAAAAATTTACTTCAAACAGGATTTAAAACGTTCAATTCTTAGTTTATCCTCTCTTTGGCAGATAGTTTAAATAGCTGAAAGGTCTGAACAGGAAAAGTTCAAGGATTCATTGAACCTAAATAAAAAAAAAAAAATGTCATGAAATGAGCTTAGAGGCCTATTTTATTTGTATAAACTAATTTTAAGTGAATGAAATACGTCATGCTTCGGAAGCCAACCAGCAGAGCCGAATTCTGCTCCACGCTGCCCCTAGGCAGAAAAAAAAAAGAAAAGAAAAATTAATTTGAACTTTGACATTTTGAATTCAAATTATGTTTTTCGCAATCACGAGTGAGTGTGTGTGTGTGTGTGTGTGTATGTAGGCTTGTGTGTTTGTGTGTGTGGGGGGGGGGGTATGTGTGTCTGGGTAGTTCTGTGTATGTGTGGGTAGTTGTGCGTATGTGTAGGTGTGTGTGTGTATGTGTTTGTGTGTGTATGTGTAGGTGTTTGTGTGTGTAGGTGTATGTAGGGTGTGTGTGGGAGGGGGTATGTGTATGTGTGGGTAGTTGTGTGTATGTGTTTGTGTGTGTGTATGTGTCTATATGTATGCGTGTGTATAGGTGTATGTGTGTCTAGGTGTATGTGTAGGCAAGTAAGTGACGCAACCTGGAGATGGTTTTCGCTAGAGGAGCAGCATCGCGAGGCGGCCGGCCGGTCGACGGTGGTGCTGCAGAGGGAGGCGGAGGGAAAATAAAATCAGCGTAACGCCAAGGACAGTCAAATGAGAACAATAAGCAATCGTGATTGCTCAAAAAAACTGAGGTAATGTGTGCATTACATGAATTCCTTTTACGCCAATTTATTAAAAAAAAACGCCAAATTTTTCGCCAAGTTGGCAACAAAACTGGGCAGCCAAAAACAATGATTCCCCCCCCCCAAAGGTGTAAAAGACACCCTTAGGAACATCCGAATGCAACCAAAAGGAAAAATGCACAACTAGACCTCACTAGGAGTCTACGCACCAAATTTCAACTTCCTAGGACATACCGTTTTGAGTTATGCTAGATATATACGCATATACGTACATACATACTGACGTCACGAGAAAACTCGTTATAATTAACTCGGGGATCGTCAAAATGGATATTTCGGTGTCTGTACGTTCCTAGGCATATATTCACGTGTGGTCGGGTCGGGGGGAAAAAGTACTTCCTTTTTTTGTAAAAGGAAGTAAAAAGATGCAAAATTTCCGTGATTAAAAAAAAAAACGAGCTGATGTGTGCATCACATGACTTCCTTTTACTCCTATTTTAATGTCATTTTCCCATTATTGGCAATTTTAATGTGATTCAATAGCACCACCAATGGCCAAATTGGAACAAAATTAAAATTTTTTTTTTTAAATCGTCAAATTTATTACCAAGTTGGCGACAAAAACTTGGCGACCAAAAGACTGGCGATATATCGCCAAGTGTCTGCCAAATTATAACACCAATTAAGTATACATCGAAATTAAAATGATTTCACCACAAAAAGGGGCAAAAGACCTCTTTAGAAACACCCGAATGCAACCAAAAGTAGAGGTGCACAACTAGACCCCACTAGGAGTCTACGTACCAAATTTCAACTTTCTAGGACATACCGTTCTTGAGTTATGCGACATACATACCAACATACGCACATACATACATACGTACATACGGATGTCACGAGAAAAGTTGTAATTAACTCGGGGAATGTCAAAATGGATATTTCGGGTGTTTATACGTTCTGAAGCACTTATCCGCGTATGGTCGGGTCGAAAAAAAAACTCAACATTAATTCGGGGGTGAGCAAAATGGAAATTAAGGTCGAATTTTGAGTGAAACTTTTTTCGCGAATACAATGCTTCCCTTTTGTAAAAGGAAGTAAAAAACGCACAAAATAGTGTTCCCGAAATTTAAACTATCAAGCTTATGAAGAAATGATGGCACTTTATATTCAGGGATGCCCCAATGGGAGGTCAGGAAAATTTGAAGACAAAATTGCAACATTTAGATTCTTTTTTCTTTTTCAAAATTGTTTTTTAATGATGCTTAACGTTCCTTCCGATTAAGTGTTATTAATGTATGATATTCGTGCATGCTCGTATTTTACCATTCGGAAATTTGAGAATAGTTTTCATCTATGAATTAACGATTTAAATAATTTCCTCTGTGTTATCAAGGCTTCACTTGATACGCGTCATATCAGGCTCAGTCATTTCAATAAAAGTTGTAGTATGAAACCAATCAATCAAACAAAAAACCTGGTCAGACTCCAGCGACATCTGTTGGATTTTACGGCAACATTAACAATATAAACATCAGATAACTTTATTTTTAAAGTGAATATTCAAAATTGAGTTCAAGAGTGTTTGATTTAATTTTAAAGCGGATTTTTTTTCTTCTTCAAGAAAAATGTTTGAAAAGCTGTTTTAGGTTAAAAGTGAAAAAATATGTAACTATTTTTTCAAGAAATATTACGTTTCAAAACAAAATTACATGAGTATAATAAGCTAAGGAAGGTGTTTAACTAGTACTAATTAAATCAATATAAAATTCTGTTAATGAAAAAAATTTTGTGATAAACTATTCCATTTTTCGCATGAAGCATTTTCAAAGTCATTTGAGTGGTGTAACTACAAAGCTTCAATAAATATAAATATGAGTTAGCAATATTGAATATTGATCCTGTCTTATTTATTTTAATTTATACATTAAATAACAATTTCAAATGAGCGAAAAAGAAGTTTGCTGTTTGAAAACGTATGCGAGTAAAATGTTTTGGTTATGCTGTTTTTTTTTTGGGGGGGGGGGGGGAAGGACTAATTTCTGTTTTAAATTTATAAAAAAGTTCATTGAAAATTTTGTCCTGAATGATATTATGCGCAATATCATAAAAACAAACATAACATCTTACGCACGAATTCATACTGTTTTTTAAACATATGAACTATGATCAATAAATGTTTTTAGTTTCATTATGCAAGAATTAATTACATATGCTTCCTCAAGCACAACTGATAAATATATTTATGGAAACATTCAAAAAGCTTTTAGTATTTTTTTTTTACTTTAAAGTTGAAGTTAAAATCAGTTATTTTTTAAAGACATATTCTAAAATTGGTGAATAACTCAATTTGATATCTTTATTTTTGCACAATAATAACTAACAAAATGCACCAAAAATGCACAGAGATACAATTATTTTAAGAGAAAAATATGTAGAAAACATATCAAATAAAATTTTATCCATGCAACTGAGAGTAGTCATTATAGTAAAAATTATTGAAAAAATTAACATACGTGAAACATTTGGCGCGTTTAAAATTTTTTTTTTTCAAATTATATAATTTTCTAAATTAAACAGTATTAAAAAGCACCCACGCTACGGTAATCTAGTCGAAGATCAATTAAAGTGTAAAATAATTTGCCAAATAAATATATCAATTAAAAAACAATAAAAGTTCCATTGAAATGTTAGAAGAATAAACATTTGCGGCAACAATTTTAGCAATAGAAAAAGTTTTCGCCGTGTTTGCGCCGAGATAATTACCGCATGATTTTAATGCGAGTATTAAATGGCATAAAATATAATGTTGGCAAATTTTTGTCAAATTTTCTGACGCCAAAAGATTACATATATGTGCGTCACGATGCATTTCAAATCTGGGCGATTACTTTTCATTTTATTTGTTGTCTCCATATTTTTTTTTTTTTTTTTTTTTGGTTTCAATAAAATGAAGCTTTTTTTTATTGTCAAACATAGTTTGTTTAGCGGATCATTCTACATTTTACTGAAATGTCGTTACTTTTAAAGTCGTTTCGTGTCTCGTTTCATTTAATAGGAGGATTATGTAATAAAACTTTGAATGCCTTTCGATGATCTAATTTATTTATTTGTCGAAACAATATGCTATTTTGTCTTTTTCTTGGATTCTTAATCAAAACGAAGTAAAATAATTCGCCAAATAAAAAACGAGCTTAAAAGCTCGTTTACCTCGCTTATAACCTCTGAAATTTCTCGTTAAAATATTTCGCCAAATCAATTTAAGTTCTCCATCAGTGTGTGACATAATGAGCTGAATAAGTTAACCGAGTCATAAATAGAAATTGATAGTGTGTAATTTTTTGAAATTAGAAAAAGGAGCAATCATCACATGGTTATGACGATGCAAGCTTTACTTTTTAATTTTTGCCGACGATGATGTAAGTGTAATATTTTTCAGTTTTCGCCAAGGTAGGGAGAAAACTCACTAAGTCAAGCAACGTGCCTATAACGAAATAATATCCAAAGAGAAAATATGTATTGCACTCATACCGATAATGTGAAATAAAATGATTATTGTTAAAATCTTGCCGATTATGTCATTAAATACCTCTTTTAAATGTGCAGTAAAAGACAATATAATTTATAAACATCAAGGATTCCTTCCTAGAAGAGTAATGTTTAAACCGTTCTCGATATTAACTCACCTTAAATGTCTCAAAAATGTTAGACGTAATCCCAGGGCCCGACTAACTAAACGTGAGGCCCAAGGCTCACAATGCTTTGAAGGCGCCCTTGTATTCATCACTTTCAATCAAAGAGTTCTATAATAGGGTAGAGACTGAATCTGGCAACAGTTCCATGTTCCAGTAAGGGGAAAAATTAGAGAGGCAGAATACAAAACATTGTATTGAGTTCGAGTCGACTAAAAGATTTTTATTCTGCTTTTCGCCTTTGTTTATGTTTTTAAAATGGTGAAATCTTGTTCATTATGGTTGCACAAACTAAGCAACCGCACTCAATCAAAGTTTAAACATTTTTAGATGAGCAATTTAAAAAAAAACTTTATTCATGCTTGTGTTAGTGTTTACAAAAATGAATAATTTTGCATTTGATAAAAATATGTTTCAAACTATTATCGAACTCTATGATAACAGATGGCTAGTGAAATATGTGGAATTAACGTTTTTTTCGTGATGTGATTTAGTAAATCTGTCCGAAGTTTACTCAAAGGCAACACAGTATTCTTGTTGGATACAACATACAGAAGTAATAAATAGTGCAAATAAATTTGTTTCATGTTATTAAAATTAGAGGATCATCTTACAGACTGTTTGTTTTGTTAAAAATAAATGTGACATTGTAAATAAATAATGATGCATAAAAGTTTTATTTATTTTTTTCTTATGAAGCAGGGTTGAGTGATTTAAATCAGTTGATTTAAAAAAAAAAAAAATCATTGATTCTCAAAAATCATGATTTTTAAAGATAAAATTTTTAAAAGTTCAAAAGGCTGAGTTTGATGGACATGAAGTTCAGAGTATTTTTATTAGAAAAACAATGAACAAACAAACATTAGTTATAAGTACTCTTACTAAAAGAAACAAAAAAAAAAAAACAAAAAAAAATCATATTGTTATTAAATAAATTTAATTGAAACCCAAGAAAAATATATTTAAAAAAAATCATGGTAGCAATTAACATTAAAAAAGAAAGAATTCGCGAAATATTTTTTTTTAAAGACTTACAAATAGCATTATGCTGTAAAAGTTTCAGTTTCTTACTCAAATTTTAAGAGGGTGCTCAATTTAACATTAGTCGTAGCATGGAAAATGTCACAAATTTGGAAACATTTAATTTCCCCAGCTGTGTCTTTGTAAATATTTTTTTTTTTTTGCAATGTATATGCATATTACTTTTGTATATCATAATATGTAGCATTGTTTTTTCAGTTCAATGTAATTTTTAACGCCCCCCTCCCCATACTTACGATGTTTGGGGGAGGGAGTTGAGCACCCTCTTTCAGTTGAAATAAGAAGTCACAATTCTTCCGGTATATTACTATCCACAAATCTAAAAATATTGACGGGTGTCCTGTTACCTAGAAGAAACTTTTTTTTTTAACATGTATTTTTGAACCACCCTAGTTAAGCTATTTACTTATTCACTAAAAAATAAACATACAGTCCTCCTCAACTTACAGTAAGTCAAAACAGTGAAAAAAAAATATGCATGCGTTTTATAAGATAAGAATTCTGAAAAACAGTCTTCTTTTCAGTCTTTGATGAGTTTTATTAAAATATTTAAAATACAAGAAGCATATGGTTTCCTTTTTTCTTCGTGCATTTTATTTCAGGTGTTATTTTTCCAAAAAAAAAAAAGAAAATAATTCAATGTTCTGCGCTATTTTTATTCTCTCTCAGTTTATGTAATTCCATAATATTTCCTTTTTTTTTTCCTTAGAAAAAAGGAAGGTGTTATTTATTTTGATTGTAAAAAAATGTCTGGGAAATACACCCATATGGATATGGGACTTTATATTGTAGCAAGATTTTATCAAGCTCTGATGTGTAATTATTTTTTACTGATTTCTGAATTACTCAAACTTAGATTTTATGAATTTTTAACAATATATAGGAAAAGAATTAACTAATTTAACATCTAACTTGGGCATTTTAACTTGTTAATATCAAATACTATATTTAAATAAATTTAAATTTCAAAAATTCTATTTAAATCAAAAAAAAATCCGATTTAAATAACAAAATCCGAGTCTTTATATATATATTTTTAAAAATCCTGATTTTTATCAACCCTGTTATGAAGTAAGATCCAACAATTTAAACACTATTTTATAATCTGTTTAATAAAATATGTAGAGTTTTTTGTTGTTCTTGAGCATTGATTAAAAAGTTCCCGATTTATCTGTAGAAAATCACTGTATTCTGTCAGTGCATTATGTTTTTATACATCATTCATTAAAACTTTTTATACAGTTTAACCTCAAATTATTTGACAAAAATTCCCAACAGATTCCATCGTTATTTCCATTTGAAATTGCATTTGAGGAAAAATATCAGCAATTTGACGCAGTAAAAAACATTTATCGCCGCAGTACGTTTCATAACGAAACTACCGTTCTTGCCACTCTAATCTCTCTCAAACCGGTCTCCGTGCTTGGTCATGGCGGCCAATGGAAGCAGTATACGAGTCGTTCCTCTGCCCTATTATAGAACTTTTTGCTTTCAATCAAAGCGAAATAATGTTAAAATAATGTTTAACATTTATCCAAAAAAGGAATTTGATTATTTTCACAAAAATACATGATTTTTCATTGCGATTCATAAGTTTTTAAAAACATTTTGACCCCTACGGAAGAGGGGGCCCCAGGCCCAGGCCTAAGATGCCTGTGCGGTAATCAGGCCCTGCGTAATCCCAAAATAATGCAAATAGTATTTATTTAATTTAATTTAAAATAAGACATAAGCTTCAAGGATGAATCCGTATATTTTGCCAGAGGCGAAGCCAATGAGAAATAGTTGAATATTGAGTTGGGACCAGCTTTCTTGAAAAAGAAAAAAAAAATCCCCTGAAAAACAGAACTGATACGCCGTTCCGGCATCAATTCGCCCTGTACTACTCGTCGGTTAACCATATTAATGAAATTTTACGTTAAAGATAGAAAAAACCTCCCTTTTAACAGTAGAAATAATACGTTAACTAATGTAAACAAAGGATCGCCCGGTTATACTACAGCGCACTCTTGCGGGCAAGTCGGCGCCTTTGATCTTTTGAGAAATGACTGAGCCTGATAAGACGCGCATCGAGTGAAGCCTTGGTGTTATTACACGTTCACTCACCTAACGTTTCTTACCACTCCTCATTGCTCGATGGTATTTCACTCGTAAATTGTGATTGGATTGCGTTCCAAAGAATCCAAAGATTCTGCTTTTGAAAACTGCCCATTTGAAAAATGTATCATTTTTTAAAAACTTTTTGAAGACTTCTTCTTGTTCATCGGTTTTTAACTAAGAGCATGTTTTCTTCATTTAAAATCATTCAGCCTTTTCCGCTCGTCACTCATTTTCCTTTGCCGCCCAGACTTAATACTATTAACAGAAAAGTTTTTAAATATTAATAATGTAGAACGGAAAATACACGTCAATCACTGAAGAAACCATAATTGAATAAACTTCACTATGACACTAAAAATCTGAGTAAACTTCCAATGTCGTTGGAGCTTCTAGTCAAACGCAATGGCGCTTGCTTTTCTTCAATCGACACCGCTTTTCGTCTTCACCCTTTTTTTTTTACAATGCTTGAAAAATATTTTATTTTCAGAAGATGAGTGAAAGAAAACATTATTAAATTACAAGAAAAGTATGTCACTATGGAAAATGAAAGAATGCTACTTCAAGAGTAATAATTAAAAAAAAAAAAAAAACGAGCTGATGTGTGCATCACATAACTTCCTTTTACTCCAATTTTATTGTCGTTTTCCCATTATTGGCAATTTTAATGTGATTTAATAGTTTACTCTCTAAATATCACCACCAGTGGCCAAATTGAAATCATATTTTAAAAAAAGTGGCGAATTTGTCTCCAAGCTGGCGACAAAACTTGGCGACCAAAAGACTGGCGATATATCGCCAAGTGTCCGCCAAATTATAACACCAGTTGAGTATACATCGAAATTAACAATGATTTCTCCCTAAAAAGGGGCAAAAGACCCCTTTAGAAACACCCGAATGCAACCAAAAGGGAAGGTGCACAACTAGGCTCCACTAGAAGTCTACGTACCAAATTTCAACTTTCTAGGACATACCGTTTTTGAGTTATGCGGTATACATACACACATACATACATACGTACGTCACGAGAAAAGTCGTTGTAATTAAGTCGGGGAATGTCAAAATGGATAATTCGGGTGTTTATGTGTTCTTAGGCACTTATCCGCGTGTGGTCGGGTTGAAAAAAAACTCAACATTAATTCGGAGGTGAGCAAAATGGAAATTAAGGCCGAATTTTGAGTGAAATTTTTTTCGCGAATACAATACTTCCTTTTTTTTTGTAAAAGGAAGTAAAAAAGTAGTTAAAGTAAAATTTGCCGCCCCTGAAACTTTTGCCGCCCTAGGTAGCTGCCTACTCTGCCTATTGGGAATTTGGGCCCTGAAGCCAACATCTTCGAGCATATAAAACAGGGGTTCTCAAACTTTTTCGACTCGCGGCCCCCTTTGAAGATTTAGAATTTTCTCTGAGCACCTTAGCCCATCTCTTTTTGGTAAACAACTGATAAGTCATTGTTTTCAGGGGGTTTTCCCACACCTGCGCACAGTTCGTGCACATATGTGCAGCATAAGCAGTACACAAGCTGATCCTTTTCACAAATACTCTGGTGCTATATTATAAGAACAGAGGTTAATAGGGCGAACCAAGGTTCTATCGTACTACAATCTACTTTTCTAATATCAAATCTCGGGAAAAAATGAGAGCACACAGCGACATTTCTCTTTTTGAGTTCGTCAAGAAGATTCTAGTTAAATTTCAGGGACACATGTAGAAACAAAATTTATCGTAATATAAGATCAGTTGGGGTTTTGACATCCTTCTACAACAATAACTTTACTACTGTTGCCTAATAGTTAAAAGGCTTGTTTAAAACGCTTTGTCATCAGTTGGGCTTTTTGATGACGATGAACGAGGGTTTTGGTTATACTATATCATAAAATGGAGAAAAACTTACCGTTAACAGTTCGTGCGCACAATACAACCAACGATAACTGAATCGCAGGCAAAAGTCTGTAGCACACCATGGTTGCCATAATTCTGAAAAGAAAAGAGAACATGAAACTGGTGGATTTGGAAAGAAAATCCCTTTGGGCAGCAAATCTCCAAGCGGAATATGTGAAACAGAGAAATAAGCTTACAAAATTTGTGAGTGAAAAAAGTATTAAAATAATCTTATTAGAGCTGTGGAATCGCGATCACAAATTACTACATGAGGCAAACATTTTGTCCTTTCTCTGTTACACACACCTCTGATAATTATCATGATGATTTCACATCAGTCAAAGCGTCACAAAATAAATTGGTATCGTTCTTACTGCTATAAACTGTTATGGATCATTAGCTTTTATTGTCAGAGCGATAAAATGCATTTGCCTTAATTAATAGATTGTTGCTATGATCTGGGCATGATTAAGAAATTGGTGCGGGTCCTAGGAGCATCATTGGGGGGGGGGGGGGGCTAACATTTTTGTTTTATTAGTCTCATATAAATATCATTATTATTGTTTTGTTATAAATACAGAATCAGTTTCTTTTGTTAAGTTAATTTTGATTAATCGAGATTGCAATGGAAACGTTGATTCCTTTCTAAAGATAATATAGGTACGTAAGGTATTTTTTGCAATTAAAAACTTTCTTAATCCTACAGTTATTTTTAGAAGTTTTACTTGTTTAAGAAAATATTATGAGGGCTAAGGAATCTTAGGAAAATTTGAACTTTTATGGAAAAAAAAAAATATGAAACGTCTAGAATTTTGGCAGGAGTCTTATTTCTATAAAATTTTAATTTAGACTACAGGCCCTAATAGAAGTTTTTATGTTTGTATGAAAACTCCATAAAGTTTTAGAAAACATGTTTTATATACAGAATCGAATTTCTGTCACGAAATTTATACAGATGTACTTTTGCCAACACAATTTTAAAATTTAACTTCTCAAAAAAGTAGACAGTAAAATTCAAGAGGGGAAACTTTCGATTTTTGTCAGATGGTTACATTTATTTCATCACTGAAAAGAGAATTGCGGACAGGAGTACTGTTCATTCATTAAAATAAAAAATTAAAGGAAGTTCAGGCAAATATGTATTTGTTTTCGGTCAGGAAGAAATGTTTTCAACAGATTTTCTTTCACTTGCTAGACGTCAACAACAGTTTTTTTTTTTTTAAATCTTTTGCGACTTTCACAAATTTAAACATTCATGAAAAACAAAACAAATATTTTTTGCTGTCGCCTAACTAAAATGTACCACTTTTATAGCATTTTTGAAGCATCACAATAGAACGAGTCCAATAAAATTCGACTCTGAAGGAAATAAAATGAGCTGATGTGTGCATCACATGATTTCCTTTTACTCCTACTTTACTCTCAGTGGCCAAATTAAAACAAATTAAAAGAAAAAAAATTCCAAATTTGTCGCCAAGTTGGCGACAAAACTTGGCGACCAAAAGGCTAGCGATATATCGCCAAGTGTCCGCCAAATTATAACACCACTTGAGTTTACATCGAAATCACGGGATGCGGGAGCGTCCCGCCCCGCCAAGGAAACCAAACTTCAGCAGCCAACAGAAGCAAATCCACCGCCAAAGACGAAAGAAACTAAAAGCGACCAAGAACAAGATTACACGACAGAACAAGTTGGGGTTTTTGGGGTTTTTCACCCCTCTGTATCTCAGCCCCATGAAGACCTCAGGAGTTGATTTTTGGTACACTCAATCTCTAGTGGCCCCTGACGCCGTAAACCAAAATCCAATCCCCTGGACCATCAGGGGGAGGAGGTATTCAAGTTATAAAATCGCTGTTCAAAAAAGTTTTCGCTTTCTTTGACAGGGCTACAGCCCAGACGAAAAAAGAAATCAAGCTGAAATTTCGCACACACATTCCTTGTGCCCTACTGATGTGCCTTTTGTGCCATTTGACTCCCCTCCCCTTCCCCCCTCGTTTTTACCCCCCAAATTGTACCTTCCTGGAGTTATATCACAGCCCCCCGGGGAGCTACGGTAATGATTTTTTGTATACATAT
This sequence comes from Uloborus diversus, assembly GCF_026930045.1. NCBI lineage: Eukaryota > Metazoa > Arthropoda > Arachnida > Araneae > Uloboridae > Uloborus > Uloborus diversus. The sequence continues at coordinate 91,636,270 of NC_072737.1, read as the reverse complement.
TCTTGGGGGGCCACTGAGTACATATACAAAAATTCAACAACCAGGGACATCATGGGCCGGAGTAATTGAAGTTTGAAAATCACTAATTTTCCCTAAATTCTTATGTACTTACTCTCAGCTCATAGGGTTTGTTTATCTCGGACTGCAATTGCAAGGTTAGAACAGATCTAACAGTTATTCCAAAGTTGTCTTAGGAAATGAAATTCAATCAGGACTAAAACATATCTAACAGTTGCAACTAGACGTTAAATCGCGGATAATCTCAAATTTGCCACAGCGCATGCGCGCAGACTTAGCTCATTGGGCTTTCTGTTTTCAGATTCTATGTTGTTTGTTTATACTTAAGCAGAGAAACAAACTAATGAATGAGATTAGAATGCTGTCCTCCTCCCCCTCCCCCAAAGTTTTGCCGATACGAAATTTCCTTCCCCCTGTTTTTCAGTTTTGATATATTTATGGAGGGAAGAAATTTTAAATGTCGTCGCGAAACTGGGGTTAAACCATTACAATATTTTACATGACAAATTATATGAAACTGTATGCATATGAATACGGCACAAATAACTTTTTAATTGAAAGTGAAAAATAGCACTTTTTTATTGGTTTGCTTATTTTCTAAATTAATGGATTTTTCCTAAACAACACATAATGAATTGAAAATATATGAAATACGTGTGTGGATATCCGTGCTTTGCAGTAATTTGTTAGCTGAAAAAATTTTTGCAATTAATTTAAGCAATAACTTTTAATGAGCTTAGTCCGCGCGCAACATGCGCATTCGCTATGGCAAATTTGGGATATCCGCGATTTGACATCGAGTAAAGTTGTATAGATCTTCTGACACATTCAAATTTAAAATATTTAATGACTTAGTTGTTTTTTTTTTTTCGCTTGGTGATAACATGCGTTATTTCGTTTTTTAAATGAACTTTTAAACAAAACTAGGTATTGAACAAGACAAAGACTTCTATCAAGAAAAAGATAAATCACCAAACAATTAAAATTATCCCATAAAACGTAATCCACGCTTTAAGAAAAAATGCAATTAAACAAAAAATGAACTGCTAGATTAAAATAGCCCTCAAGCTGTAAAACATTTAAAGAAACCTTCATGAAAATGTTGAATAATCTGTCAAATAAAGAAACTGTAATAGATTTTATTGCGAAGTTGTAAAATACTCGAAAACAATATAATTTAAAATATAGTATTTTATTATCCAAGAAGTTTTCCTTGCGACAGAGAGGATACAAGGATTGCAATAAAATTTAAACCGCCCAATTCTCGCAAAATGAACATAGAATCTTAACAGTCAGAAAATAACTTGACGTAAAATTAGGCTAGCCATTATTGTTCCTTAAAAACACAAAACAGCGTTGTTTCAATTGAAAATTTTCTGACTTGAAATTCTTAATTCTAAAAATACAGATAAAGTAATAATATCAATGCAAAAAGATGTGATATCTCATCAAAAACAACGCTGTTGTAAAAATTTCCCCGCCAAGAAAACCTTTAACTTTTCCGCACAAAAAAGAAAACCTGCATCATAAACCCAAAAACCCTCAGCCATAAAAAGTTATGATATCTAGTTTGCCCGCCAAGTATCTGCCAAACTATCATCCTCCCTCTTCTCCTTTTTCATCACAGCTACTTCCATCAGAACCTCCTCCCACTTTCAACTCCTCAGAAATATGGATAGATCTTTTAAATTGTTTATCTTGTTTGGCGGGAAGTTTTTCATAGTGAAGTGGTTGCTTGGGGAGCAAAAAACTTCCCACCAAACAAGATAAACAATTTAAAAGATCTATCCATATTTCTGAGGAGTTGAAGGTGGGAGGAGGTTCTAATGGAAGTAGCTGTGATGAAAAAGGAGGAGAGGGAGGATGATAGTTTGGCAGATACTTTGGCGGGCAAACTAGATATTATAACTTTTTATGGCTGAGGGTTTTTGGGTTTATGATGCAGGTTTTCTTTTTTGCGCGGAAAAGTTAAAGGTTTTCTTGGAGGGGAAATTTTTACAACAGGGTTGTTTTTGATGAGATTAAGAATGACTCCACCCCAAAAAGGGGCAAAAGACCCCTCTAGAAACACCCGAATGCAACCAAAAGAAGAGGTTCACAACTAGACCCCACTGGGAGTCTACGTACCAAATTTCAACTTTCTAGGACTTATCGTTCTTGAGTTATGCGACATACATACGTACATACATACGTCACGACAAAATTCGTTGTAATTAACTCGGGAATTATCATTATGGATATTTCGCGTGTCTATACGTTCTTAGGCACTTATCCACGTGTGGTCGAGTCGAAAAAAAAAAACTCAATATTCATTCGGGGGTGAGTAAAATGGAAATTAAGGTAGGTTTTTGAGTGAAATTTTTTTCGCGAATACAATACTTCCTTTTTTGTAAAAGGAAGTAAAAATATTTATGTGAATAAATAGTTCATTTATCTTCAATAAATTTGGGGGCTAAATGATCTAAGTGAAAAAAAAAGTCTATGAGTAAAAAAGTTGCCTCTGAAACAGATTAAGTGAAGAAAGCAAAAGGAAAATTCTATGACAAGAAACTGCAGTGAAAACAGATCGATAAAGGGAGGAAAAGAGCAAGTATGAATTTTAACTCTTATAAGGCAACTTTTGTCAATGAATGAGAGTTTAAATTTGTTTACTTGGATTAAGATTAGTTAGAGAAACGAAATTTATTTAAACCCTTAACTATTCAAAATATTTGATTCAAATTTTATCCCTAATCTACATTGGGCAGGGGGGAGCTGATTATCTATTATACTTTCGTCAATATTAGAAAGGTATTAACTAATCACAGATATTCAAATCGTCTGAAAAGGACACTACCGTTTATTTAACTTCATGAGAAGTATTTTTTTACTCCCTGCCAGAATTCACAAAATTACGTTGATTACAATTTGATGTTTCTAGTAAACGTCAATAATCAATTTTATAGTTTTAGCTACGATGAATTGAAATCGCAAAGCATTTCTTTAACTATGAAATTCAGCACCGAATGCCTTCCCTACATATTTTTTTCTTACTACCTGCCAGAACTGATGAAGTTACATTTTCAAAATTTATTATTTCTTATGAACGTCAATAATCCCTTTCATAGTTTTAGACACAATGCATTGCAATCACAACTCATTTCTTTAACTATGAAATTCAGCGCTATAGCGGTTTTCCCGTCTAATAATTTTTTTTATTACTGCCTGCCAAAACTCACGAAGTTACATTTTAAAAAAGTTTGTTACTCATGACGAACGTCAATAATCCCTTTTATAGTTTCACCCACAATACATAGAAGTCACAAAGCATTTCTTTTAATATGAAATTCGGAACTAGAGTGCCTTCTCTGACTTATAATTTTTCTCTTACTGCCTGCCAGAGTTCACGAAGTTATATTTTAAAAGTTTGTTATTTATGATTAACGTCAATTATCCCTTTTATAGTTTATGCCACAATACATAGAAATCGAGAAGCATTTCTTTGACTATGAAATTCAGGAATAGAGTGCCTTCCGGCCTTATAATTTTTTTTTCTTATTGCCTGCCAGAATTTATGAAGTTGCATTTTAAAAGTTTGTTATTTATGATGAAAAGCAATAATCTCTTTCATACTTATACCCACAATACATTCATGTCACAAACATTTCTTTTATTGAAATTGAGTACTAGGGAACCTTCCCTGCTGATTGACGAAGTGGAGGACGTGTAGCTCACTCACCTGGCTAGAGATGTGTCCGCTTTGCTTCCGTTTTGTCGATTGTCCATTTTTGGAACGCGCGCCGCGTTCTTTTAAGAGAGTGTGTAGACGCCGCCCACCCACTCTTCTCTCACTCGTCGCTCTATGCAGAGAAACCGAAACTCCCCTTACTGTCGGACGATGCGACAGGTGGATTTTTCCACTAGCTATTTTCTACTAGCGCATAACTACAGTTCTGGGCCGTTCTACCGTCACAGAATCTGTAATTTCACCAACATTTCCTCATAGATCTTAATATTTTAATTTCACAGGAGCAAGGATTTCTTTAAATTCTTTACATTTGAAACGAAGATATTCCTGACACAGTTGTGTTTTTATTAAATAACTAGAAAGTCACCCGCCAAGGTATGACGGGTGAAAATTGCTTCTACTCTTCTACATTTGAACGAAGTCATTGCCTGTTTGGTGATGTTTTGATGGTTGAAATTGTAACCGTAACTCCAGTGGATTAACCCTGAACTCCAGTAGGTAGCGTTCATTGTTGACACTCATGCCGTGACGCGAGTTTCAGAGTTAAAACTCGCGGGTTAAACTCGACCATTGGCTATTACATATATGAGGATTTTGCCATTTAAAATTGAATGTATTTGAATGCGTCACCACGTGTGGGAAAATTACCCTCCTGTAATTTTGTTGCATGAATAAGTTAAGATTTTTTCTCCATTAATATAACAATGGCAAAACAAATTGTAGGTTTTGAAAATTAAGGTTCCAACGTAAAGGAAACATACCTTACTTTTTTTAAGAAATAATAATTTGAACAGTTGAAAAAATTATGTTTCGGACCATTCCACGAAAAAGGTGCCATCTTGCCCCGCACGTAGCAGCTCATATATTTCACTAAAGGTTAATAATTTTAAAAGGTAATAACAAATATTTTGCTTATACAATCACACATTACGTTTATGAATTCTCAAACAACAATACTTTGTTCATTATCCTTTTAAATAAGTACTTTCAATGAAATTTACGAGTTTTCACCTGCTGGACAAAATGGCCGTTTTCGGTAGAATAGCCCCTTTGTTCTCCGAATTTTTCTCATGCTAGTACAGTGAAACCTGTGTAAGTTAACCACTTGCGGTGTATTTATGTGAAAAGGGCTGATTCCGTGCCTGAAAAAAGCGGTCAACTTAGACAGGTGGTCAACTTCACAGGTTTTACTGTAGGAACGTAAAGGGTAGACCAACCAGTAAATGATCAACTCGTTTTTTTTCCTTTTAAATAAGGTTTTAAAAAAAAATCCTGAAATAAATCGAAGCATGTAGCTGCAAAAGTAGGTATATCTCCAATTTTTCTGCACAAATGCGTTTTTTTTCCCACAGCTTAGGTTAGACCGACAACCTAAGATAGTCAGAGAGTTTCGAAATGGCCCCTTACGTAGTTTAAACAAAAGAGTAAACGTTATAGTAACTCATGGCTTTTAGTAGCGACAGATACGTATGTAATTTTTTTCAAAAAAAAAAAAATTTTTTTTTTGACAACTTTGGCAGCCATACTTTTCTACTTTTGCGGCCTTACGCTTCTATTGGCAGTAATAACTTCCTTCAATAAATTTCCTATATGAAAACTAGAAAGTGCTGTGTTTAATGCATTCAATGGACAATACTTTTTCTTTTGTTTTTGCCTTCAGAGAAACCTAACGCAGAACCATAAAAACCCTCACAATTAAAAACAATCTAGCATTCAACATTTATTTGAATTTTGACGTCTGGAATTCAAATCATGTTTTTCGCAATCATGAATTGCAATAAGACCCTACACTTTAGATTTCTTGTTTCTACAAATGGAATGAAATAGAAATGACCAAGAAATTTGCTCCATCACACTATGAAAGGAGATTTTCTAGAACAGGTAATACGAGGCATATCCATAAAAAAAAAAGAAATGGTGATTAGGATGCGGTAGAAAAGATTAAGATTTTATGGCCGATGTTCACCAGTACACTTATCATTAAGAATATTCATCGCGTTTAATATTATGTATTTTTATTGCTTATCATTTTAATTAGTAACAGATGAAGTAATAATTGGTGTTTACGTGACATTTTTTTGCTTATATTCATCTATATAGGTGTTTTACCCTGAAAAAACATAATTTTACACATACAAAAAAAAAAAAAAAAAAAGAAAAAAAAAACTTTTTTTCAATGTAAAGCCCTGGAAAAAATTTGAACAAAATCGAACTGCAGCCGATTTGTAACTACGAGGACGAAATTTTGCCCTTGAAATGAATATTAAAAACAACTGTTGTCATGGTTAGTTGAAAAGTCAGGGGGAAACATCAACTTTGGTCAAGTGAGGATAATACGCAATTCGTAATTGCTCAAAAATAAAATAAATAAATAAATAAAATAATAAATAAATAAAATAATAAATGAATAAATAAATAAAATAATTTTTAGTGTCACGTGGCAAATGTTACATTTTAACGATGTTATGAAATTGTGAAAATACTATTGCGCTTTAGTGTTCATTCACTGGTTGGTCTGTCCTATCCGAAATTTCGGCTTGCAAGTCTGTCGGATCTGCTATTGTTCGGATAATTAGACAGGGAATATTATGCGTAATGGGGTTGTTTCCTTCAGTCAAAAGTACTACTTTTAGTAACTGAAATTGATAGAATAAGCAAAAAAAAAAAAAAAAAAAAAAGCATGGAGCCAGAAAAACTTTTATTTTCCCAACAGTTTTTTTTAATGTAATTTTGTTCAATGTCCGATTTCGGAAATAAGGCGTGGTCTTGTGACGTCACAAGTGATGTACTTTGGGCCAAGTTATGATTATTTGCGCTCTGCGCGATTGGCATTAGTGAAGGGCATTTCATCACTTATGATGTTATGTGCAGAAGGGTAAAAAAATGAACTTCAACCTGCGCACCAATTAAAATAATTGTTAAAAAATACTAAACTTTGCCAATTTATTTTAAAAATGGTTAAATCCTATGCTTTTAAGCATGCTCTTTCAGGAAAAAAAAACACTTAAAATTTTCGAAACGACCCCATTATATTCTTCATTTCGCCGCTTTTTCATTAAGAAAAAAAAAAAATGAAAAATGATAATTTAACAATGATTGTCATGTATGAAATTTTTAGCATATTAGTACAGTGAAATCCCGTTACAGAGAAATTCAAGGACCGCAAATTTTGTTCGTCGTTTGGGAATTTCGTTGAAATGCGATTCAGTTAATATAAAATTGGGACTGAAAATTTGTTTCAGCAGTTGCAGGGGTGCCCATCCCCCCTCCCCCCCAAGCTCAATGGCGCAAAGTCCCCATTAAAAAATTTCTCGCTTTCGAATCGGGTTAAATATAACAGTTTTTAGAGTGTGTAATTTATAGCCAAATTCATGGGGGGGGGGGGGCGCTAATAAATAGCATTTGAACTGAAATACCAGTATTATTGGATTGTTGATCTGCCTTGCCTTCCCAAATTTTACAACGTGCACCTTGAGTAAACAAGTTTTGGGTACCTCTGAATCTTGCTACACCTTTTGTTTTTCAAACAATATTTTGAACAATTACAAGAAGAGTGGATTCTACTTTCTGGCTTGGGATGGAGTTATTACTGGATGTATACAATATGAATCTATAAAATATGAATCTTATTTTATTGTCACTTAGATATGGGTTCCGGGGGTTTCTCCTCCGGAATATTTTCGAAATTGTAGTTTTAAAACCAGTTTTAGACGATCTTTGGTGATGTTTAGGGGATAGAAGGTTTGGTGTGCCCTTCCCGGTAATGTTTCAATACTGAAACTTTAAAAGCGCAATTATAGATAGTTTAACGTTATGTGAAAGAGGGCTTTTCCTTTGTTTTCAAAATTGTAGTTCTAAAAACGCAGTTTTAGACTATCTGTGGTAATGTTAGGGAAAGAAGAGATCTTAGAGCTTGCCCCAAGAAAATTTTCAAAATTAACGCTAATAAGCTTTTAAAAACGCTATCTATGGTTAGAGGAAAAGCAGTTTTCTGAAATTGAAGCTCTAAAATCGCAGTTGTAGCCGACCTTTGTGACGTTAAGAAAACGAGTTTTCGGAAGCTCTCCCGGAATTTTCTAGAAAGTGAAGCCCTGAAAACCAAATTTAACACGATTTTTAATGATGTTGACGAGAGTAGGGGGGAGGGAGAGGGGCGCTCCACTTAAATTTTCGAACTTGCAGCTTTAAAAACGCAGTTTTGATAGATCTGGATAATGTTAGTGGAAGGTGAATTTCGGTGCCATTCCCCCGGCAATTGTTTGAAATTGATACTCCAAAAACGCAATTCTAGGCTTGTCTTTAATCATGTTAAGGAAAGAGGGGGGAATCAAGGGCTCTCTCCTATTAATTTTTCAAAATTGCAGTTCGACAAACGCAGTTTTAGATAACTCTTGATGATAAAGAGGGTGTTATTCTGGCACTACAGTGGGGGATGCTCTCCTGGAAGTTTTCCAAAATTGAAGTTACATATCCAAAAAAGATGGATTAGACACACCGTGACAGATATGTTCCGAAAATCCTCAAACATGGATTCAGCTATTCAGCACACATCGAAAATCAGAACTCGAGATCTTTAATGAATGAAATATCCTTCTATACATATCAGATATAGAAGAAAGTAAATATGATTACGAAACATAACTTAAGAACAGAGTTCTACCTCCATCAGCGAAAATTAACATCGCTGAAAGTTTTAATAAAAATCATCTAATGATAAATTGAAACAATCAGTTTAAAAATGGTAGAGAAGATGGAAGCAAAGGGAAATGAGAGAGAGAGAAAAACATTCTTCACAAGCTTAAGCTCGTTAATGAAGAAAATATATTAATTGTCAATTGGAGGGATAAAAAATATGTTATTCGCAAACTTCAAAACTAGTTCTTAACGATTGTCGAGGTGCAAATCAATCAATGGAAGACTAGAGCATACTGGTCAGAATTATTACAAACAATAAAACATTTTTGGCCTCTCTCCCTCTCATTATTTTTGCACACGCATTCATCATGCATAATTGTGCTACTTCCAGAAAATTTATAAAAAGATTGAAAAGAAATCAAATCGTCTGACCCAGCTTTGAAACGGACACTTACTCCATGCCGTCTGTGATGTTCCCTTCATTGTAAAAGAGACACGGTCATTAAATTTTGGAAAGAGTACCAGGGCCGTCCTAGGTCAAAAAAACTGGAGAGGGGAGGGAGGTACGCTTTTGGCGGCTCGTTAATTGTTTCAAACGCATGTTCCAATATGCAGAGAGGGAGAAAGAAGATTTGGCTTCTGGTTTAGCAGGGATAGTCATATTACTAGACCTTAGTACTAGCAATATAAATTTAATCGTAAGGATAATATTCAATCAGAATTAGGAGATGTCGGGGGGCTACCTTCTTGCATTATTTCGAAATTGAAGACTTAAAAACCTAGTTTTAGACTATATTTTAAGTTTGGGAGGATGGAAGAGAGGAGGTCCAGGATAGCCTCTCCCGATAATTTTTCCAATTTTAAGTTCTCAACACACTCGTACGTTATATTTAATTATGTTCAGAAGAGGGGGTCTGGGGCTCACCCCCAGGAATTTTCAAGATTGTTATTTGAAAAATACAGTTTTAGACGACCTATGCTGATGTTAAGGGAGGAAGAGACTCGGGGTCATCGTTCTATAATTTTTCAAAATGCAAACTTCAAGCACGTATTCCCAATTGTGAATTATTTGTGATTGTGACACGTAAAGGGGGATCTGGGGGCTCTCCCCCGAGAAAAATCTGAAAACTGTAGTTTGAAAAATGCAATTTTAGATGATCTATGGTGATATTAAAGGGAAGAAAAATGCTCCCCCTTCCGAAAATTTTTGAAATTTTGAAGCCTTAAAAACACGATTGTAGACTTTTTTTGTTTAAAATCTAGTTCACCGCCAGTTTCTTGAAATTAAAGCTCCGAAAACGTAATTTAAGCCAACCTTCGATGAAAGAGGGAAGGGGGAGTCTTGAAGGGGCTCGAGACCAGAAATGTTTCGTAATTGAAGCACTAAAAAGGCGAGATTTAAGACATTTTTCGATGATGTTGGCGAGAGAGAGAGGGCGAGGGGGGGGGGACATTTCCTCGAGAAAATTTCGATCTGTAGAAACCGCAGTTTTAGAAGATTTTCGGTAATGTTAATGGGTGGAGAGATTCGGAGCCCTCCCCTGGCAAATTTTCAAAATTAAATTCAGTTAAAGCAATCGTAGACGATTTTAAATACTGTTAGAGGAGTAGAAGGTTTTAGAGACCTCCCCCGAAAATTTTTCTGAATTGAAGCCTTAACAATGAAATTTTTGAGAATCTTCGGTAATATTAGGAGAACGAGTTTTGGGACACCTCCGGGAGTTTTTTTTAAATTAAAGTCCAAAAGACGAAATTGATTCGAACTTGAATGATGATGAATGATTAATTGAGAGGGCGTTTCTCGGAGGTTACGTTGAGAGCACTCTCACAGCTTTTCGAAATTGTAGTCCTAAATACTTAGGTGTAGGCTATCTTTAATCACGTTAGGGTATGGGATGGGGTTTGAGATTGTTTTCCCGGGATTTTTTCAAAACTCAAGTTTTAAAAACTCACTTCCAGGCCAGCTTTGGGGACGTAAAAAGAAATGTTTGGAGTTCCTCAGTATTCCTTTCAGTTTGGCTACGTCCCTCCTATCTTCATTGTAAATTTCAATAATTGATAAACATATTGTGGAAATATTTTTTTCCAATTTTCCTTTGCCAAACACGATAATTTGCTTGGATTTTCCATAGTAAAGTTTTAAATTTTCCGCACAATATTTTTTTTACTTGCAATACAAGCATTTGCAGCCTTAGAAAAAGGACTTTTAACATTTTGAACGGAAGTGGTAATTTTCTGCGATACCTTAGGTTTCTATTCCACTTCGTTTTATTTTAAATATGCCACCTGCATCTCTTGATCAAACTTTGATTTATTTCCGATTTTTACATTCAAACATTTAGAATTGGTGTGAGTATTCATTATAACACTTTGAATCTCTCTTTGCATTTAACTGTTTTTTTCCTCTATATCTCTATTTCAAATTTACTTCGGCAACCAATACATTTTTCTCCACTTAGCAATGATTTTCAGGACAACATTTTTCATTAAAAAAAGGATATACATATGGGAATGTTTCGGCGACCCCTATTCTATGGGCTGTCCTATTTATTTATGTATTTTTATATTAATTATTTTTTTTAAACTGCAGAACCACGAAGTATGGTTTTGTATAACCAGGGCCCCCGAGAGACAAAGGCGTGCAACATGTTAGTTTGGTCACCTGTCCTCCCTCCCATTATTCAAATTTTGCTCTATGCACAATGTTTTTAATTCGAGCCGAGCCCATAGTTTCCGACTTGGCAGACATACGCACTCTGCGGCATAGTGAAAAGTGTACTGTACTGAATACTTTTTTTTTGTGTTAATAAAAATATTTGAAGCGTACATTTGCGCGTCCCATACATAGATACTCTTAATAAAAGAGAATCATGGATGTTCCTAAATTGTATTTTAAGATAACATTTTCTATTCAAATTTGACAGAAAAAATACTTTTTGTCACTATTATTTCACTTGTTCATTTATAAATTACTATTTTAATTTTTCAAAACAACGAAGAGTTTTCCTTTTTCTTCGTTAGTTGCATCGCTAAAATGAAATTGTCGGCCACACTTCTGAAAAACGGGGGCTTGCTACGGCGACGACCCTGAAAAAGTACGCGGAAAAAGTATTATTAATGCTTCTATTTCTTGTTGAATGGGTTTAAATATTTTTTCTTTCCAAAATTTAAAAATTTCATGTTCTAAATAAAAAAAAAAGTTCTGTAAAAAAAATCTCCCCCAAAAATTTTGATAGCGCAACTTGCGCCATAATCCCCCCTTGTGGGCACCCCTGGCAGCAGTTGAAGCAGATATTTCGCAGTATTGGCATTCGTTCTAATAGGATTTCATTGTATTAAAATGAAAGGCAAGAAAAATTAATACTCGGATGAAACACGCTATTCTGCCTAATGTTTTCCTACAATAATGTTACAGACGAAAAAAAAGGGGGGGGGGGGGAGAGAAAAAAAAAAGTAGCATTTGAAATAACAAATATCAAACTTTTAAAAAAGAGAATTAGTCTCAATGATTAGAGCTAGAAAACGTATCGGATGAAGTATGTTCTGTTTAGAAATGTAAAATTTCCGGAAATTTTGAAGTGGTGGAAAAAACCGGTTTTTTACCGGTTTTTTTCGGGAAAATTTGGAAAAAATGGAAAAATTGATTTTTTATGAATAAAAAATAGGGTTTCTTAACAGCTCTGTGTTTCTTGGAACATATAAAGGGTTAAGCATCAAAAAAATATATGCAATCCACACATCTTCTTTTTCTGCTTGACAGAAATACATATAAAAGTAAGTTTAATTAGAAAAAAATATCCTTTTTTTTTTAAACTGTGAACTTTCTTGGTCAAACACCAGAAACAAGTCAAACCGTCGTTCAACCAATAATATTGGGTAAGGTGTGTTGTGTCTAATCATAACAATTACATTTTCTATTTTTGATTATCTTTGAAACTTGAAATAATAATTGTAATTTTTGGCTTGAAACATGATTGATATTGTTCGAAAGAAAAATAAGTATGATTTCCCTTCCTTACAATGTAACTTTACTGTCTGAAAATGAAAGCTTGTGAGTTATGATTTTTTCCAGTTCAGTCTAAGTCTAAATGAGAACTAAATTGGTTTTCTTTTTCTTTCCTACAGAAATCCCAAACCAAAAACTGCGAAATGGTTTCTAAAGCTGAACCAAAACTTAAACCGGAGTTTCAGTTTATTCATACGGCCGTGCTAAGCACCGTAGTAAAAGTAGTCATACCTGCACTTTTGAACAAAACTCAGTTATTATAACCATGTTTTTTTTCTGTTTCGTCTTTTACTTAATAAAAAAAAATGTTTTGGGAACCTTTAATTAGGAACTATTTTTTAAAAAAATTCTGAAAGAAAAAAACATCTGAATCAAAATATGGAAGAGCCAAACTTTAAGACACAATCTCAGCTTGAGCTCAACTGGAGATTCTACTTTTGTGCTTAGCACGGCAGTATGCAGGGTGAGGCCAAAAATCTCATTTTATTGGAAAATAATTTACTCTACTTTTGTGCTTAGCACGGCAGTATGAGGCAAAAAATCTCACTTTATTGGAAAATAATTTACAATATATATCTTATTTTATGTATTGTTTCACGGTTTTCTTACAATTTTGAGCAAAAGACCTGCCATTTTAACGTTGTTTAACCAAGTAGAAGGACAGTATACGTTTGTTGTGCCTCGGCAAACAGTATTTGATGCGGTATGCCGCTTCGCAAGTGGCTTGGAAATTATAGTCGATATTCGGAAAGTACAAAAATGAACGGTGAACATTTCAATTAATCGTTAGGTCATCCAAAAGTGAGTTTAATGAAATCCTTGAGTTTTCACGAGAAAAGTAGTTTGTAAGATGGGGAATCTGTGATCGATAAGTGCGACTAAAGGCAAAAACAACTCAAACAGAAGTGTTACAAGTTCCAAAAAGTTCAGGCACTCGTATGACTCCAAAGATGCCAGAAACTTTTGAGACGGACCGCAAGTCCACGCTGAAAGAGGATACCTTTCACTGATTTACTGTTCAACCAGCTCATAACCCCTAAACAATAGGATTTGGTCTGTAGACACTCCAAAGTCTACCCTAAACTACACATAAGTTTGGACTCTCTAAACCAGTTGCTTTACAGGGAATAGGATTGATTAAAGGACTTGCTGTGTGTGTGTGTCCTTGAATGAAAATTTCAATAAGTAGTTGCACCTCTGTATTACTTCAAAAGGCGGCCAGTTTGAAACCAATTAATTTATTGATTGCTTTAGGCATTCTCATATTATTATTTTTTGGTGTTTTGTTAATTTATTTATTTTTAATAACGTTACATGGAAAATTGCTTGCCCGGGTTTTTTGTTGCTGCACCCTGTACATTTGGTTCGCAGTCAGCAGAAACGTAGTTCTGTGATTTAAGTTATGCTTGTTTGTTTTTTGAATAAGGAAAATATAAACTCTTCAATAATAATATTGTTTTTTTTCAAAAAGCATTAAATGCTTCTTTATCTATATGCAAATTATATTATCCTACAACAACTTGTATTATCAAAGTTAGACAGTATTCTAACATACATGGAAGGGGTGGGGGGGGGAGGAAATTGCATCAGAACTTAAGTATGAGAAATTTCTAATCACTTTGTACTGAAACTTTCAGTTAAAACTTCCTGAAAAGTTTAAAAAATTCAATTTTTCTGGAGTGGAAATTAACTTCGTCGAAAAAAAAAAATCCTGTTTTTCCCCCGATTGTTTTCATCTCTAGTTCTGTTAATCATTTCTCTACTTCACGTTGTACGAATAAATTAATTAACTAATTCAAAAGGAAAGAAAAAAGTCTTCTCCAGATACCATTTAAATTCATCGTGAATCCTCCTCAATATCTACAACAGATAGTTTAAGTTACAACGGTAATTTGAAGCAGATTATTATACCGAAATACATTTTCAAATAATTGGGAAAAACTTATAGTCTGTGGATGTTCTTAAGTGATCAGACTTTATTTTGAAACTTTTCTGGAAGATAAACGGCTTTACTATAAAAAGAAAGGATTAAGGACATTGCACGATATTTCTGTCCCAGTATTGGATCCATTAAAAGCTTAATCGACTCACTGTGTCTTGTATAAGGGAAAATCTCGTAGTATCTGTATCTTGTCACATGTAATGATAAAATTAGAAGTTGAAAAATAGGAGATGCAATTCCACGAATCTTCAAGCCATAAAAAAGTTGATTTGGTGAAGTGGGCTCACTTAAAAAAATAAATAATTAAATATATTAAATTGATGAATAAATAAATATTATAAAAATAAAGAAAAATAAAAAAATAAACAAGTGAACAATTAAATGAATGAATAAATAAATAAAAAAATTATTGTAAAATACATAAAAATAAATAAATAAATGAAATAAAATAAAAGTGGAATACAATTAAGTTTCTTCCAGTTTTCTTTCTTTCTGTTTTTTTTTTTTTTTTGGTCAAAACTTTGGGTATTTGTTATGAAAGAGCGGTACATTACGTTTTATTTAAAACTAGCATCCATGGCTAGCTTTTTCCCTATCTTTTCGACAGCATGCGGGTATCTCAGTGGTTGGAAAAAATACATTTTTTTTTGTAGCGAACTACAACTACTTTACTACAAATGCAGTTAACTACAACTACAACTACTTTTTTTTTAAATGTAGCAGCAACAAACTACTTTTGAAATGTAGTCGCTACTTCGCTACTTTTAAAAAAATAAGTACAAAAAGAGCATACACGCTAAGGTGTCCCACAAAAAATGAAAGTCGATTTTTCAAGTCGCATATCCTCTTATATTTTTCCTCTTACGTCAAAACAATTGTGGAAAGAAGTTTCATACAATTTGAACAACGGCAACCCAGGTCGACTTGCGTCTGAAAGTGTAAACCAGTATGCTACGCCAAACCGTGTGATCAAAAGTGTATGCTACGCCAAATCGGATTTTTTTTTTTTTTTTTTTTTTTTGAAAATCGAAATTTGTGTTGATAAAACGTTGTCCCTATACCCCACAATCAACATGTACCACAAAAACATTTATTCAAATTAAAAAAAAAAACATTTAAATATCCCATTCTCGGTCAAAAATTTATAATGTTCTTCAAAAAAATTGATTTTTTTCCATTTATATTCTAAAAAAAGAAAGAAAGAAAACCTTTAATTTGAATAATATATCAAATTCAAAAAATATTAGTGAACACATTTTCAGATCAACATTTACAAATGAATAATAAAAAAATATGTATATATTCAAAATGAAAAAGTTAAATTAACCTGGAAAAAATCCATATTTTTGAGTAGTACACAGTCGAACTCGCTTATAACGAAAACCCGGATTTAGCGAGGAAACCAGGAAGACTTGGTTGGTACAATGTTTAATCTATGGAAGCATAACTCGCTTTTAACGAGTAAACCCCGCTTGTTATAACGAGCAAATATCATGGCCCGTTTGCGTTCGTAATAAACGAGCTCGACTGTACTATGTGTGAGACTTAAATATTGCAGTAGAGCAAAAGTTTCTATTTAACGCTAATTACCTAATTTACTACTTATATTTTTCAGCTTGATAATTTCGTAAAATTCACTTACATTTTTAAAAATATGTATCGAAAGAAATCATTTTTTTTTTTTTTTTTGAAGAAAATTATACATTTTAGGGCGAGTGTGGGATACCAAAATGTTTCTTTTTTCTTTTCTTTGAATAAATGTTTTTGTGATGCATGTGTGGTGTAGGGGGGGCAACATTTTATCAACAAAAATTTCGAGTTTCTAAAAAAAGTTTAATTTTTTTATTTGGCCTAGAATTACAAGTGCTGGTTCACACTTTCAGACGGAAGTCGACACTGGTTGCCGTTGTTCAAATTAAATGAAACTTTTTTTTACAATTGGTTTGACGTAAAGGGGAAAACATAAGAGGGTGTGCGATTTGAAAAATCAACTTGCAAATTTATTTTGGTACACCCTAACACACACACATACCGTAAGAGGATTGAACGAAAAAAGGTGATCGTATTTATTGTAAGCCGGCCAGGGCAGTTCATTATCATTCTTTTGGTGAATACTGTAAAAGCACTTATTTTTGCTAAACTTTTCCTTTTTGCGATTTTTTTTTTTACGTGCCTGTTGCAATCACGAAAATTTAAACGTCGCGAAATGTTTTTGTTTTTCAACTTTCGGTCTGTTCATATAAAATTCACGAAATTTCAATATCTTTGCGAAATAATCTTCATTTTCGCGAAAGTGATTTTACAGTATTAGAACAATAATCTCTTCGAAATCTGAAACGTTCATCCACGGGACATTCTCGGCAGCCAGAAAAAACAAAGGAGTTAGTAAATTGGTGGTATCGCTAATTCAAATACTTTACTTTTTATGTCAAGCTCTCTTCAATACAAATATTGGCGAAACGTGAAAATTACGATAGCAAACAAATGCGCTAAACAGATGGAACGTACGGCGTCAAAATGATATGCCTTGAGGTTCAGTCGTATTTTTATGAGTCTTATTTCTCATTTGCTCCTGCCAATTTCGTTTGAACTTTGATTCTTCTTCTTCTTTTTTTTTTTTAAAGTTCAATAAAAGTAGTTTCCAGAAATCGCTACAAACTACTATTTTTTGCATTGAACTACCCACTATACTACATTTTTAAAAAAAATATTTCTTTACACTACAAACTACTAAAAAATGTGGCTACTACAGTAGCGTCTCTACTTCCAACCACTGGGGTATCTCACTTCGTTTCTTCCTTTGAAGCTATCCTGAAATCGCCCCAATTTTTTTGTAGCCTTTAAATAATATGAAGTGCTGCTCAAACAGGCCGCGTGCCATCGATCAAAACAAATGGGCGATTCTCGAAAAAAATGTCCCGTGCGTAACGCTGTTTTTTATTTTTTCCAGCTAATCAAAGTCTTCAAAAAATAATGCTGTTGGGGAATAATACATGCTTTAATATAATATCAAAGTATAACAGTTAATCCCACATTTAATTAATAGTTACTTGAATAAAATAAAAAACTTGGCGTTACGCACGGGACATTTTTTCGAGAATCGCCCAAATGATAATCGGAAGGGCCAATGTCTGGTGAATACGGTGAGTGGAGATAGGACTCCCTTCTACTACCAGATCCTCCTATTTGCTACTATGATATCAAAAGAATAATCACGGCTTCATTTTCAAACTCTTTGAAGTAAAATTATTTCTGACCTAGTAAAGGAGTTGAGGTTCCTTATTGGATGCTCTTATTCCAAGTGACTTCCTCAGATCTGTGGGTGTTGCAAATTTTAGGATAAAATGGGACATGACTATCTTGTGAAGCATCTACAATCTACATAGAGTTAGACTGGCAGACTCTAGAACTTGACCACCGTGCTCATCTGATTCCGACATGAGTGGGGACCACTTAAACTCCTGTCCTGGCTTTCCTGATTTAGTAGATGAAAATGCTGCTAATGACTTTAATATTGTTTTAAATGTTTTTCTGAACTATCTTGGAATGCCTGACAAAAACTGTTGACAGTTATGCTTAGGTCTGGCGTAAGTTAAAAAAAAAAGGGGGGGGAGGATTCCCAATTGAGTGTTTCCAACCCACTTCAGTCACCAGTGACAATGCGATGCAAAAACGTCCTTTTGTTTTTTTGCGTAACCAGCCGAATTTCTGAAAATTTATTCATGTTCCAGAAGCAAAGCAAAAAGTTCCCGAAAATGATGCTTATTCGGTTCACAACTTGATGTTATCGCAAAAAAAAAAAAAAAAAAAAAAAAAAGATTTGAATTTTTACATCTTGAATTCAAATTATGTTTTTCGCAATCACGTGTTTTTTGCGTGTGTGCAGGCATGTGTGTGTGTGTGTGGTTATGTGTGTGAGTGTGTATGCGTGTAGGTTTGTGTCTGTGTGCAGGCGTGTGTGTGGGTATGTCTGTATGTGTGTGCTAGTATATGAGTGTGTGTGTGTAGGCGTGTGTTTGTGTCTGTGTGCAGGCATGAGTGTGTGGGTATGTGTGTTTGTGTATATGTGTGTATGTGTGTTTGTGTATATGTGTGTATGTGTGTTTGTGTATAAGTGTATATGTATGTATGTGTGTGTGGATATGTGTGTATGTATGCGTGTAGGATATGGACACAACCTGGAGACGGTTTTCGCTAGAGGAGCAGCATCGTGTGGCTGGTCGACGGGTGTTGCTGGCAGAGGGAGACGGGGAGAAAATAAAATCATAGCACGCCAAAAACAGTCAAATGAGAACAATAAGCAATCGTGATTGCTCAAAAAAAAAAAAAAAAAAAAACATGACACAAAATCGTTAATACTTTAAGGATACTGTGCTGCCAGATGTCCAATCTTACTATGTGACGTTTTACATATTAAAATTTCTACTTACTGGTCAGGCGATCTTTGGCAGACGTTGAAAATGTACTTGTAAATTAAAACAATAGGAGTACATAGACGATGTCCCACTCTGTGGTGTTTCTCACAAAAATAAAAGTTCAGTGAATTCGCTAAAATTGATGCCGTAAAATGGCGTTGTTAAAGATTTATAGAAGCATTAAATTAATCAGTATTTGTAGCTTTAATTTAACTTCAAACTTTGGCGATATTAAAATTTTTATTGGCAATCGTGAAAAAATGTTAATTCCACGTGATGCAATCCCTACTCAATCCTCCTTTATTTAATGAATGTATATTGGTCAATAATGTTCACCCATTAGCATGCAATATGGTATCAACAGCAAAAATAACAGTTTGAGATCAACTAGACACCACCAGAAGCGAAAACAAGAAGAAAACCAACTTTATGTGATAATAAATTTTATTTCTCAATCTAGGAAATATACCGTCGGTTTCAAAGATGGAATGTTCCAAAAATTTTTATTAAATTTTTATTTAAAAAACACTGAGCGTTGACCTCTAGTGACGGTAATAGATGTATTACGTTGTTCCTTCGTTTTGCAGTTTTTCGCTTGATCAGATTGATTTTAAATTTATTCTAAAAAATGTTCCATAATTGACAGGTTCTGTTGCAAAATATGGAGTAGCTGCGGTTTCTGATATGAATGAATTTATCGTACAGTTTTTGTTGCTAATGTGCACAGTAGAGTTGCTAATGTGTTTGAACGAAAAAGAAAAACTTATTACAGATTTCTTTTCCATTTCTTTGGAAAAGTAGGACAGTGGCGTAATTAAAATTTATTTACAGGGGTCTTGTTACAACATATGCATTGCATTACACACCTAAGCCCCCCGCACCTACCGCGTTTGCAGTTTACCAGTGTTAGATGCCCAAGATGGGGGCAAATGAGGCTACAGGGGACAGTTCGACCCCGACCCCATAAGAAACGACGCGCTTTTGCCAAGGGTCCGAAATCGAGAACATACTTAACGGTGTGGCATTAATGTGTAATGGAGCCTTGTTGTTGCTATGAGAGCCCATATGCAAAATTTTAAGAGTGCCGGGGGGGGGGGGGGCTCAGATATTTTCCCCGTGGTTCACCAGGATATTTTCCGTATGGAAACCGATTTTAGTACAGATTTAAAGTTATTAAAATTCGACATTTTCAATGACTTATTCATTAATGGCGAAGAAACGTTTTTACATTTTTGCAAAGAAAAAAAGTATTCTGTAAAGAGGTTCTAATTTCTAGGGGGAGCTAGAGCTCCACTTGCTCCCCCAATATGGGCACCCATGAAGACATGTGTAAGAGACCCACACACATATATTAAATGAGTGTGAGGTAGCTGGTCCCCTCCTCTACTTTCTTCGGATTCAGCATAATAATTACGAAACAAAGAAGCAATGCAGTAAAACGCCGATTTTGCGTCCTCCGAGTCTACGCATCTCCCACCTTTTACGTTTTTTCACCGAGTTCCACCATCAATTTTGCTATTATTTATTTCTTGTATTTTACGTTTTTCCGTATTTTATGTTTTTTAACACAGTCCCTTGAGATACGTCAAATCGGGGTTTCACTGTATTTTGCTTCTTAAGAATTTTCTTTCTTTCTTTAAAAATATTTTTGTTTGCTTCAAGAGAGCAGATTTTCCTTTTTTTTTTTCCAGAACTTTTCCTTCTATCTGCCTGTCCGAACTATCTGTTGCGTCAAACTAGTTAGCAAAATTTTTAACTACTTTCCTGTATTCATTAGTATAAATAAAAAGAGAACACTTTAGATTTCTTTAAACGGTTTGCCACATTTTATCACTAAGCTTAGGCTTAGCTACACATTTGGCGAAAGAGCACAGCTGAACTTTATTTAATTTTTACTTTGCCAAAAGCTTATTTTTTAATTTGTACGTGTCTATAATCTATTACGTACTTGACTGGCAGCACTAAAGCCACCCTCAAATCTTTTAAATATTTTCAACATCAAATTGATTTTTTTCTCGTTAACTGGCTGCGAATACGAAGTTTTCGCTATAGCAATGTCTCAACAAAGAGAAAGGAAATTTTTTAGGATTGTTTCCGAACCTTTGGTGAAAGAAGCGGTTTCAACAATAATTGAAGAAAAGCACTTGACGCGTTTAGAGACCGAAGAATTAATTGTTGTTAATTCAATGTCCTAAAAACAAAAGGAGGACACAAGCAAATCTTAGACTTGAGTTAAAAAGCAGGATTCAATGAATTATTACACCCCGTTTGCACTGGCGGAATTAAGCCGCTTAGTTTTCAGCTAACCTACTGCGCATTCACTTAGCGCATCTCAAAGCCGCTTCAGTTGAGCGACACTGGGAAGCCGCTCAACAAGACCAGGGAGTAAAAGGAAGGAGACGAATCTCCATGTTAGCAGTTTGGCAACAAAATTCCACTTCCGCCAGAGGCCGCTAGAGTATCATCTCTCGCACTACTTATATCTTTTCGCTCGTAGCGAAGCATTGTAAACAAGTGTGTTTTAAAAACTATCACCTGTATATTTGGAAGTATTAAACTACTTTCGCCATGAAAGCTGTTCAAAGAAGCATAGAATACTTTACTCCACCCTAGGTTTTTGGCATATTTTGCATTCGATGTGTTTAATTTGTATTTCTGCTACGACTTCAGCGAGCATTCATTCTTGTTATGTGTTGTGCAATTTTGTGTTCTATTTTGTATATTGTTTTTGATATGGCTGTTCTGCTCATTTGCCATGAAACTAAAAATGATTTTAGCTGGCTTTTGAAAACATTTTCTCCCAATAAAACCCGTAAATTACGATCCGGTTTTCATAATTTTTCTGAGTACTATGCATTTAATTTTAAGAGTAAGCGAGAAGACTTGATTTTAAAGTTATTCATTTAAAAAAATAGAAAGAGAGTAGCAATGAACAACTAAAGTTTTGGAATTTAAATCACTAATTTTGTTTCCTTCTAGTTATATTTCCATGTCCTTTTTCTTCTTATTTATTAAATTTCACATATGCTTAACTTGAATAGTAGAAATTCCACTGTAGTAGAAAAACTCAATAACGCACTCATGTAGAGAATTCAATTGAAATTAAGATTGAACTGTTTAACTTATAATTTTCATCAAAATATTTATGTTTTGCTTTTTTTTTCTTCAAATTTCACTTAAATCCAGAGCAGGGCAACAATTTCAAACTAAACGTAATACATAAAGTTTTATGTAAGCTTATATCACACGAAATTTATGTATGGGAGGAGGAGAAAGAAAGTAACTATGGTAAGTGAAAACGAAACACAATGTGATAAATATAAGCTATAAACTAGATCAACGCTTGTAATAAATAGCACTTTCTTGTAACATTATTTGTAATTGTTCACTAATAACTAACGATAAACAATTTTTTTTCTCAATATACAGAGTGTTAATATTTTTTCTAATCGTTTTTAAAGATAAATCCAACGAAATAAAAAGAAAAAAAAGGTTATTTCAGCAAAAGTAATTAATTAAACAAAAACGAAACTAAATATTGGTGCACATAATACAGTGAACTATATTAAGTTATATGAGCTAATATCGCACGAAATTTGTGTGTGTGGGGGGTGGTGCAGGATAAAGAAACTCGGTGTAACAGAACCAAATATTGGAATAAAAGAACCAAGTAATTATGGTAAGTGAAAACGAAACTTAGCTTGATAAATATAAGCAATAAACTAGATTAACGCTTGAATTAAATAGCACTTTCTTGTAAGATTCTTTTTTAATTGTTCACAATTAACTAACGAAAAAGCAGTTTTTTTTTCAATGTTCAAAGTATTAATTATTTTTTTTTCTTATCGTTTTTAAAGATTAATCCACCAGAAAAAAAAGGGGGGAAAAACGGCTTTTTCAGCAGAAGTAAACAAAAAAAGAAACTAAATATTATTGCACATATTACTGTGAAATATTTAATTTTAAATGAGCTTATATCATGCAAAATTTATGGGGGAGGGGGGGGAGAGGGTTGATCGAAGTTACTGCATAAATTAATTGGAGTAAAAGAACTAAGGAGAAAGAAGATCGAGGACACACAGAATTAATGTCTAAATTCTAGAACAAATATAAGAAAGAAAGTAATTTTAGGTCCATCGTGCTGACCGCGCGATATTATTGAGTTCCAACAAATTTTTCGTATCAATGGCCCCAAACTAGCTAACTGCCGGCATCCACCCAGTCGAATACTCGGGGTCGGTTAAATCAGGCGAGCGAACTGCGAGAGATGGACCACTACCGCCACCATTGGCGATGGAATAATCCGGTCACTTTTTCGCCCCGCTGCCAAAGGAGATGAGGCTCCTTCTTTTAGCCTCCCTGGGTTTGCAGTTAAACTTTAAGTGCGTTCTCTAGTGCAAACGACTTTTAAAGTAAGTGCGCTTAGCTCGTAAGTGCATTGATGGGTTGAGCGCGCTTAGCTCGCAGTGCAAACGGGGTGTTAGAAGATGTATTTTAGCGACATATGATAGTTGCAACATCGTGTCATTTCTCAACAAAATATGGAAAATAAAATTGCAATTAAGCTGGAAAAAACAAATCAATTTCGAATTCCCGACCAATTAAAAAATAAATAAATAAATGAAATAGCTTGTTATTCGCTGATTTTCAGTACTTAAAAGATGACATTAAAGCCCTTCTCTTAGATGCTCTGAGGCAACATGTTTGCCACCGCAACAAGTTTTAACAAACCTATGTTTCAATGTTTTTACGCAGTTTAAAATGAATTAACGAATGATCAAATAAATGTGTGAATAAATTAGTTAATAACGAATAAAAAATGAATTAATAAATGAATTAACGGTTAAGAATGAATTAATGAACGAATATAGATTAATGAATGTATGCAAATGAATTAATAAATCATTGAATACAAACAAGAAAAAAATTATTTTCCTTTACGCCATCCACTTTGTACACACAATCAAAATAAAAACGTGCCTAATATCAAATAAATAAATACTGTAATGAACATCAGCAGGCCTCATATAATATTTTAATTACTAATAACGAGAAGTTTATCATTTTATAATAAGTTATTTTTGACAAACCACAAATTATTACAATAGCATTTTGATATTTTGAAACTGGCTTGTGTTATCATGTACCTTGGTCTTCAGAGTTAAATATTTTCTGACAAGGATCAAGTACGGGGATTTTTAACTATAAAGGGTGCCCCTGATTAAGCTATAGATTTTGGAAAAAGCGGTAAAGCAGAAAATGGTGACTCTCTGCAATTTTTTTTTTTGGGGGGGGGGAGTATCCTTTCCTTAAGTTTCTGATTATTAAGACACCTAGTAGAGATCCAGCCATCGACCATCTCGAGAAACATTCGAGGGCGTCATTTCAATAATAATGGCCAAAGAGCATTAGTGCCCAAAAATGGCGGCGAAGACGGGGAAGGAGGGGAGGGGGGGGGGGAGTTTCATGGCGCAGAATATGCAGTTGAAAAGTTTCATAGCAGTTCTCGAACATGGATTTACTCTCATTTTTCTGGGGTTTCCTTATTTTAGGGAGGGGGGGAGGCGTTGCAAAATTTGAGGGGTGGCACCATTTTTGCATATATTCGGACATTTTGCACCATAAAATGTCCGAATACTAAGATACGTAGTAGAGATCAGCCGTTGGCAATCTTGAAAAACATTCGAGCACGTTATTTCCATAATAATGGCTAAAAAGCAATAGTGCCTAAAAATGGCGGAGAAGACGGGGAAAGGGGGGGTGGGGGGGTTCATGACGCAGATTTTTATTTTTGAATCTGATTTTTTAACGTGCTTCTAGTTATTATTTTAGAGGATCTTTCTTTTTTGAGGAAGGGAGGGGGGGGGGGGGTTGCTATGCAACATTTGGGGGTGGGCGCCATTGGCCCCCCCCCCCAATGGCGCCCACCCCGAACCTCTGGCTAAAGTGTCTGGCTAAAGAACCAGAAGAAGAAGTCTGGCTAGAAATCTCTGGCTAAAGTGTCCAATTATTACTACGCGCAAAAGAGATTAGTCATCTGCCGTCTCCAAAATTATTCTAGCATTTTTTTTCTAAAATCCATAGCTTAATCAGTGGCACCCATTATAGTTCAACCCCCCCCCCCCTCCCAAGTTTAAGAGTGTAATGCGCAATCTGCCCCCCCCCCTCATACAGATCACCCCTTGTTCTGAACAGGAAGGAAAAACAGGAAGAAACACTGCCATATACGTGTACGACGTACACGCCCACATACTTAATCTCATGACATAACTGTAACTAAAGTACATGTATCTAAACACATCAATGTAACTAGTGTAATCAATCAGTACCACATTTCGTTTCGCGAGAAAATGCCTAATTTTAAACGGGAATATCCAAATGTGCTGCGTTTTCCTCACAAAATCTGCAGAAGTTCATCTGCAGACATTTTGAAGAAGTCTGCAGACATTTTAAAGATTTGAGGCCTTACCTTAAGAAAAACTGCAGTTTTCATGCAGGAATCTGCAGTTTTCCTGCTAAAAATTGGTGATCTTTGATCCCCCGCCAACCCACCCGGTCCTTTACCCGCCTTGGCAAACCAAGCGATTAATGCTTAGCTATGTATGTACTTTCATTCCATACAGAAATTTTTAATGTACCTTATGAGTATTTTTTTGTGTAGCCAGCTCTTAGTTTATTACCTCTCCGAGGTCAAAACAAAAAAGACAGCGGGGGCATTAAAAAAACTAAAAAAACACGAAAAAAAAACATTGGTTTATGTAGTAGTGAAAAAAAAAATAATAAAAATAAAGAACTTATAGTGAAAACTTGGAGAAAAAAAAACATACCTTTAATAGCTTAGGGTTCCCTTACGTTTAAAATCGGCCCTGGTCAAAATTGTGACTGAAGAAGAATAAAAATGCTGTGACGATTTTTTCCATAAGTGTCTGAAAACGAATACTATACTGAAATCAACAACATTGCTATGCATCATAGGATTTTAGTTGCATGTGGCTTAAGATGCATTTTGTCGGTATTTCTGGTACTTATTTTGGTAAAGAAACTCACATGAGAAAAGAAACTGATTTTCAGTAAGTAAATGGAGGGATCCCTTGTAATATCCTATAAGTTAAATAACGAGGAGATTAAAGTAATAAAAACATACTCGACATTTTATTACGAGGCATGTTTGTTTTGGAAGAGTTGAAAATTGTTTTAAAAACATCTATGGTAAGACCGCCTATATTGGATCTCAGACATAAAAGCTTCCGTGAAGCTCTGTGCAATAGTTTCTGAGTGGAAAAACAAAGATTTAAGTCTGCAGGCTAGGAAGATGACAGATATTTAATAGACATTACAGTCATGTAAGTCAATGGCCAATCTAAGAACATGAAAAATAAACTAAGTTTTCAAGTTTTTACCGCACAAAATGATATTGATGTAATTTAAATGTACGATGTTTAATATTTGTATCAAACAGATTTCCTAAACATTACAATGACTTCAGTTTTAGTTTTGTCAAATCAATTTCTTGATACAAGAAATACACCGACAGCTCAGTCATTCTTCGAGTTGAACCGAACCATTGCTTCGGTCACTCGTCTGGTCAGTGCTAACTCTATATTAGCTACCAGTTTGTTTGTCACCCTTGGCTTCCTTAAGAGGTTTTCCACCTCCATCTGAGTCACTTCCTAAGCGGGCTGATGAGTGCTAACAAGCACGAAACTGCAGTACTTGATTGGAATGACTAAGCTGTTGGTGTATTTCTTGTATTTCTGCCTTAGCCCTGCCTATAGGGCGGTAACTTACTGAAAACAATTTCTTAATGTTTTAACAAGACAGAAGACTTTTCTTGCTACACTTGTGTTGACTGATCGTTTTACTGCTTATAGCAGTGATAATTTCGATGGTTCTTGGTTTTAGAAGATGTCAAAAAGAGGAAAATTATGCTGATGTGAGGATTAAATAACGGAAAGAGCATTTTTTGTTTGCAGGAACAGTAATGTGAGACTGAATTGGCAGATTTACCTTGTAATACAACTAAAACTACCCCCAGCCATGATGATGCCAACGCCAACATTAATGCTCATGAAAATAAAGAGTCAGGAAAAATAATGTACCCTTACGTAATGAAAATTATTAAGCTTGTCATGCATTAGTGTTGGAAGAAAAATGTTTTGAAATGATAGGCTAAACGCCGATACATTCGGCGTTTTGCTCTCCAAGCAGCTGAAGCAAACAATTTATAGTACAAATGTAACCCTGAGTTGAAAATGGGAAATTGAAGAAAGTAAAGAAATTCCTCGATATTTCAAAAGCAATTGTAGATGGAAACAATTTATATGCAGCTAAAAAGTTTAAAGTAGTTAAAACCGACTTTTACACTGTCCAAAAGCTTCAAAAGATATTCGTACATATGGATTTAATTGAACATGTCATCCTCTCCCTTTTGTGCGAAAGCAGAAATGTCCAATATTTAATAACAAATAGGAGGTTTCTTGGGCGAATTTTAAGCAACAAGCGTGACTAATATTGTGAGTGGTTTTCTCAAGCACATAAATTTGGACTGTGACTAGACACCTATCCTGTAAAGCAAATGTACAGTTGTACAATAATTTTTTCTGGAATTTGTGTTGGTGCAGTTTAAGCAGCGCAGGGTTCATTTTAGGGACATACATTCCTCATTTGGACTTTTGCAACTTTGTTTAAAACAATTTACTTTATTAAAATTCTTTTTCATATTTAAAGCAAATGTGGCCACGTTGATTCTATATAAAATTTGTCTTATGACTCCCTATTTTAAATTTTTGTTTTGCTTCAAAAACATCGACAACGGCCTCTCGTTCTTAGGGATCCAATATAAGCGGTCTTTCCCCAAGTCAAAATGATGACTGAAAATGGAAAAAAATAATATGACGACTTTTATCATAAGTATGCACACTGCCTGGAACGAATACCTCATTAAAATAGATAACATCACACTATATTACTGGATTTAATTCACTTAGACGTAGCTTGGTGGTATTTCTGGTACTTATTAAAGTATTTTTACTTGAGAAAAGAGATAGATTTTCGGAAAATAAGACAAGATCTTCCATTAGGTTTGGTAAGTTAAGTAATGAGGCGTTTAAAGTAATAAAAACACACTTAACTCTGCAGCTTTCATTACGAGGTATGTTTTGTTTTACATCAGCGTTTATTTATCTACCTTTGTGACTTTATAGCTCAAAAAATAAGCCGACTAAGGTTGACTTCTGGGCTCATCCTTCAAGTCGACGGATTGCCGACAACTCCGCCTTCATCCATTAGGTGGTGAGTCTTAAATAAGAATCTCCCTATAAATTCGAAACAAGACTTGGTTCAACATCCACCACGCATGCGCAGTGCGGGGGTGGCCGTCAATCAAGCCCAGAGGGGCCCCCCATTGGCGGAGGGGAGGAGCACGAGAAAGTTTTCCCGGAGAAAGTTTTCTTCGGAGTAATTTTTCCGCGGATGATAATTTCGCTGCTTTAAGTGCTAAACGAGGCATGTAAGCAATTTTTGGAGTAAGTTTTAAGCAGAGTGTTTCTTCTTAATTTTCTTCAAGCAAGTGAATTTTCTATGGGATTATTGAATTTTCGGAGCGGATTGATCCCAAGTGGTGCAGTTGGATTTGTCTACACATAAGGTAATTAAACAATTTTTGCCTTATTTTTGTGGATAACGAGGACAATGTCATCAACTTACAGATATTTTTGAAAACAGTTTTACAATTAATGAACTCTAATAAGACAAAAATCATAGGTTTATAATTCAATTTCCAACGCACTGAAGATGGTTAAAGGATTTCGTTCCATGTGAGGTAATTCGGAAACTTCTTTTCTGTTGAGTATATGGACAAAAGTGACGTCAATCAATCGTCTAGCACTGCTGAAAAGTGAGCAGTAATCACGTCCCTTCTAGCTCTTTTGCATTGTGGAAGACTATGGGTTTTGGGTTCAACTAGAAATTAGGATCAACATCTCTTTCAGATTCTTAATCAGGGTTCGAAAATATCATGATATTTTCGAAAATATCCGATATTTTGATATATATCGGATATTTTGATACCTATCCGATATTTTCAATCAGCACAAATTAAAGTTTTTGAAGTAGTAAATGCATTTTCAAATCACTTTTTCTTTTCTTATATTGTTATTACAATATTTAGACTTAAAATTAACGTTTCTTTCATTATTTATATCTAATATTTCATTTAACATTTTTATCACTTTTAATGGAGTTAATTTAGCATTATCTGTTTTACTCATTTTTCTTCTGTTAGCTAGTTTTACACAGTTATATGATTCAGAAATATAAAATATGCATAAGTCGGTGCACAATCAGACATTTCTTTTTTCTGACCAATGTTTAACATTTAATTAAGCACTTTTAATATGAATTAAAATTGTAACATTACTAATTACTTTATGAATATAAAATTAAAAAAAAGGAATATTATATTGATTTGTTACATTAAGGATGAATTAATGCATCATAAAAATATAGTTCATTACTTTTTGCATATTTTTAATGATAAATGGCAATAACTATGGTTAGTATAATTTTTATATTAAAAATTCCGCAGTTAAAAAATAAATATCGAAAATATCACGATATTTTCAAAATAAATATCGGATATATATCTTGACATATATATTCGGCGAACCCTGTTCTTAATCTTGCGAAAAAGTAAAAAGTTTAGTGATATTAAAGGACAACATATTGAAATAGAATTTTTTTAGAAAACAGATTTTTATATAATCTGAAAGTATATTGTGAACACACAATATATAAATTTTCAAAATATAGTATATTATCATGTTACAGTAATCGAGGATTTTTTTGAAATTTACATTTTAGAAATTGAAAATTGCATAAACATCTAAATATATTTATAATAAAGTATAGAAAATTTAAATATTCTTGCAATCACGTATATTTGTAGCATTGTAACTTATCGCAAAATGTGTAACAGTATTTTTGAGGAAGATTCATAGAAATTGCACATGAAAAAAACTGAAATTCTAAAATGAGAAATAACAACGTATAAATTAACGGCACTAATTGCAGACACGTGTTTCGAGATTACAAAAGCTTTTGTCAGACGTCTTTTCATCCAGCTTACTTTTTTTTTTGCATTGAAAAAGGGGTTCCTTGTTACCCCGAAACACGTATCTGCAGCAATCTGATATTTATGCTATTATTCGTTGTTATTTATTATTTTACTTTTTATATACAAATATATTTATTCACCTTAAACTGAAATGCTCTCTATTCAATAATGTTCATTTTATTTTCCACAATAATGAACTATCGGTTCTTATGTAGTATGTTTGAATAAGTTAATTAAAAATATCTCGCTTAATAAAGGAACTTACCATCGAGTACTGTGCTCTCCTTTCGCTTTCTATTTTCTACCTTTTATTGTCGTGCAGTTTTCTTTATTTCGGTAGATAATAGGTTTTTTATCCATTCCCAGCAAACAGCCAGGATGTCCCTTTCTCCTTTGCATGCATAAAACTTATTTCCTTCTGAGATTTTTATAATTTCAAATGCATTTACATGCGCAATATCAAAACGGTTACTCAAATTTTCCTCAAATTGTTTCTCCTTCTGTCTATCAAAATCCTTTTGCCAAGATTTAACTAGACGTTAAATCGAGGATATCCCAACGCTTGCTCGCGGACTTCACGAATTTCAAAAGTTTTGCTTAATTTAATAATTAAAAACATTTTATCTGTTAACAAATCGCTGCAAGAGACGGATATCCACAATCATATTTCATACATTTGTAAAATACACAATATGTTATGTTTATATTAAATCCCTTCATTTGGAAAATAAGCAAACCAACAAGTATTGAAGTGTCATTTTTCTCTTTCAACTTTAAAGTTCATCAATTAGATGTAGACACTTATATATGTCTATTAATGTATTCATATTCATATCGTTTCATATAATATATCACGCAATCGCATGAAAGTATTCTACTCGTATTCATTAATTTGATGCGCAGTTGCAGTGGCAAATTAGTATAGTCGAGATTTATGCTTGTCTAAATAACGCCAAGTTGCATAAAGTGTTTTACACTTTTTATGGCATCTTGAGCCATAAAAAGCCATTTAAGTTAGTATGCGAGCTTTTTTCCAAAACATAATAGTTTCATCTGTTACAACTGAAGCACTGGTCGTGCAAGTTCAAATTAACTTCGCGCATATTGTAGAACAGTACAAGTAAAATATCGCCACACGATGGCAATTTAACACCAGTAATTTAATTATTCGTCACACCGACAAGAAAAATTGATTTCCGTGGCATGATTGCGTGAAGATCACTTCAAGTGACATTTACATAAGCTAAAGATGATGACTAAGCGTTCCTACTCACTGTTTCAGCTTTATTTTCTACTCTCAAAAATATTCCAGGGGTCACAAGAAAGAAAAGTCCTATGAAGTCCAGCACCTCCCACTCTCAAGTCATTTAAACCTTTCGACCCCTTTTGCCAAGAAAATGCTATAAATCTACACCCCAGCTTCAGGGGTGTCGATTTACAAGAATTATGGCCTCTAGGATTCCCTGTGTCCCTTATAGGGGAAAGAAATGCTCCACTGCCTCTTTGTCCTGGGACGAGTGCTGAAGAGGGGAGACAAGAGTCAAGACCATTAATGCTTGGTGCACATGAACTAATACTGTATATACACACATCCTGTAACATGTGAAATTTCGCAGAATAAAAATGTGAGAATGATCAGTCGGGAAGTAATAGCATCTACTGGAGTTCAAAATTACATTAATTATATATTTTTTAATATAAAAATGAGTGGTTTCGAAATTGTTTCTTTGAAACTAAATAAAGGATCCCTTTGGGGCTCTGGTTAATACTAATGAGTTGACTTAAAATTTTTCATGAATCATTTATGAGATTGACGAAACAAATTCCGGTCGCGTCGCATAAAGTATCAACAACTTCAAAAATAACGACCACCCTTTTATACATTTAGAAAAACAAGTGGGTTGGGGAACTTCAAATGAGCAGCTAAATCGAGCAGAAAGCTATTGGAGTTCAAAGAATTCAAGATGTCAAAATTCAGATTAATGCCAGAAGCTAGATGGTTGTGTTGGGTGCTGTTTGTGCCACGTTTATAGACGCTGCAAGTGGATTGTGTAAAATCGAGACAGTCAGATACAAATAAAGACGTATCCGGGGACATGGACGAGGATCCGGAAGAATAAATAAATATATCTAATCGATTGCGATTATAATATGCCGATTACGATTATATACAGAAATCATTAAATATTCCTTTTACGAACATGAAAATAAGTATATCGATCACTCTTTTTGGCAACTAAGTCATAACTCGAAAAATAATGATTTTTGATTTATGTTATGGAGATGATTGCAATGATAATTGCAATCATTCTGTAGCATTAACTGCAAATGCAATTGGTTGTTGCAACAAATGAGTGATTATATATTTTTTTTAAAAAAGGCACATCTATATTTATTTGGGTATTTAAAAAATTTATAATATGATATGAGGCTTGGAGGAATCAATACATTGAAACGCATCTATAAAGTCACAATGAAGGAAAATAATGTGAATACGATTTCAGTCATAATGGCTTACATAATGGCTTGCATAATTTGCTTAGAAATTGTCAAAACGTCATATAACTGTCCATTCAAAAACACTAAACGTCGTAATAATAGTACAATTTCTAAAAAAGGTCGACTATGTGAATTGTTTATGGTTAAAAGCGGTGCATAATTGATGTCACACTTTTCAACCTTTTCGAACATCTCCCCCCCCCCCCTTTGTCACAATGTTTTGCACGTCACTATACCCCCTCTTCCCTTTGTCACATGTCACGCTGTTTCTCATAAACATTCCTATTAAAAAAAGGCTTGTTGTCACTTTTCCCCATTGTATGCTCCTCTTGTCATGTCTTTCCTCTTCCTTGTCACAAACTGTTACTATTTCGTGAACCCCATCTTAAAGCGGGACTCCATTCGTGGACAGCCCCTATTTTGTGGCAACCGTATGCAAATGTAAGTTTCCCTACTCTTTGTTTTCGTATGCAAAGTAAAAACATTTCTCGAGCTGCAATTGGTGTCAAAAATTTGACGCCAATAGGTGAAGAGCGCCCGCCAATTTAACAATTATCGAAATCTTCCCGAATGAAATGATCCTGCAAAACTCAGATTATACGTAAAACGTCTGCATGAACAATGCTTCTTTTAATAAGATTAATATTATTGAGTAAGTTGCCTTGACCTCTGCCGTTAGAATTATTAAATTCCAAACAGTCAAATGAATGAATCCTACTTGCTACATTCCAAAAGTGTCCATTCAAAAACACTGGACGTCGCAATAATAGTGTAATTTTTTAAAAAATCATGTTTGTGATTTGTTTAGGGTTTGGGGGAAAACTGACAAATGGCCTTTTCAAAATTTTTGATCTCTCTCATCTTTGTCGCAAAGTTTCACACTTCACCATAACCCCTCTTCCCTTTACCACATATCACACTGTTTTTCATAAACGTTCTTATCAAAAAAAAAAAAAAAAGCTTGTTGTCCCATTCTCCCCATTGTATGTTCCTCTTGTCATTTATTTCCTCCGCCTTGTCACGAACGGTTACAATTTAATGAACCCCACCTTAAAGAGGGACTTCATTCCTAGTCAGTTCTTTGCAAACAGACATTTCTCTACTTTTTTTTACGAAAGTAAAAGAAAAATATTTCTCGTCCTGGCATTGGTGCCAAAATGGATAAAGTTCGCCAATTTTACAATTATGAAAGTCGTTCTGAATGAAATGATGCCGCAAAACTTCCTTAATACGTAAAACTTCTGCAGAAACAATATTTTTTTGTAAAAGTAGTCATGATCTTGCCGTTAAATATAAAATTTCCAACAGTCAAATGAACGAACTTTACTCACGACAGCATATAATTGTCCACGTGAAAGCACTGGACGTCGTAATAATACGCCAATTTTATCAAAAGTTTCACCTTGAGATCTGTTTGTGGTGATAGCAAATGCAGGTATTATTGGGAGCTGGAACTGAAAATCGTCCCTCACTCCGTAAAATAATTCATTTAAATATTAAAATCGCGAAAACAAAATCAAAATGAAATGCCCGAAGTTACACAAAAAGCCTCAATAATAAAAACAAATGCAAGTATTTCATTTCTTTATGCTCAAGCGAGAATTGCAACACCACAATATTATCCAGCAATTTCTTCACGCTAACTATGTCGCGTGAAAAAGCAAATCAAAATGAATTTTCACTAACTTTTAATTGCTTCTAGCGCTGTTTCTAGCCAACATAGCGGTTCCGTTTTTCGCGCGATAAAACAGTGTAAAACGTGTTTCAAAGCATTTTTCGCTAGCTTTCCAACCATACCAAGTTCGAAGCATTAAAATGCATTTTTCGTGTAGAAAAAGCGGTTTAAAAAATGAATTAAAACTTCACGCTTCCAACTATGAATTTCAACAATGGAAAAGAGATAAAATTAAAATTTTTGAGTTTCGCTAACTAAAAAACGATTACAACTTTTTTTCCCAGTGGGTTTAGGTTATTGGACTTTGGGTGCCCTGACAACTTTTTCGTTAGGAGTGATTTTTAAAGACCTTTCCAACCATATCAAATTCGAAAAAATTGGACCATCCGTTCTCGTAGAAAGAGCCATTTGGGACGAAAATTCGTTTTTTATTAATATCTCCGTTAATTAGCGTTCGATTTCAAAAAAATTTATTGATAACACTAAAACTCGGCAATAGCTACCGAACAAAAAAAGAATGAAGGAAATCGGTTCACAAACAGAGGAGAAATCGGTACCGAAAGAAAACGGCTTGCCTATTAATATATAAAGATACACGCTAAGTGATGTAGGGGAATGTTGGGCAAGAAATAGACCGAGAAGACTAAAGAAGACTAAAGAAGAGACCGAGGGGACATGATTCAGTTGTTTAAATTTGTTAAAATGAAAGATGTTACGGGGCTGAAGTTTAGCACTGAAAACAGGACAAGGGGTCATTGTTTTAAGCTATTTAAATCTCAGCCTAACATGGAAGTTAGGAAAAATTATTATTTTAGCAGGGTAGTGGAACCTTGGAACAGTTTACCGGAAGAGGTGGTAATGAGCAAGGGAGTAGATAGTTTTAAGAGGGCCATTGATCTTCACTGGGGATTGTAAATTGACTAGGACCAGTCTAGCTGGGCCCAGAGCCTGTTGCTGGTCGTCACTTTTGTATTTGTATTTGTATTTGTAAATAGTTAAGATACCTCACTTTTTTTCAAAGTGAACAAGTTGGAAATTTTCTCAGAAAATTACAGTAAAGTAAGAACAATATTTTTTATATTAAAACTTGCATTGAAACATTATTTTTAATTTTCGGTAGCAAATTTGAACCGCCACAAAAAGGTAGAAATTTTTCACTCCTTTTTTTCATGGGGGAAGTGAAAAATAAGATATTTTTCTAATGAATATTTCCTATTCGATCATTAAACATATTTTTGATCAAATAAATGAGTATCAATTTTTGAAAATTGCTTGTAGTATCATATTCTTTGATTTTCAGGGGTAATTTTTTCTTGACTAGGAATAGAGTACATGTGATACTGCATAGTGAAATAATTACTAGATCGGTGGCGCTAAAGGCAGAGTAAATATTTCACAATTTCACATTTGCCCCACATTCCCCTACATGTGTTTTTTTTCCCGAGTATTTATATTAGAAAAATGTTTAATTTTCAGTCCCTAAAGCTAATTTACTTCGTCAGTGACATCATTACAAGCTCATAGGGAATGCACTAATTATAACAACAGGAATAATAAAATAACCATTTAATTTTAAACTTTTTTTTAAATTTATAAAACTGTGGTCGACAACTCAGAGTTGCATCATTAAAAAAAAATGTTTAATAAGGAATCCCTCAGTAACTAAAATAAATCAATATTTGTTTCGGAAGCTTATTTTTAATGACATTGAATATTTATTTCTAGGAAATATTGAAGCTACGAAAGATCCGCAGCCGAGTTTTTTTTTCTCTCTTTCAATTTATAACATGACTATTTTGTATTTTTCGCAAGAACTTTTTTCTGTGTTGAAAACTTGGACTAGCAAGGATTTTTTTTTTTTGGTATTGAGTGGAAGACCCAAAACACCCCGCTTTGATGTGATTCACCCATAAAAGTAAAATAGCAATAAGTATAAAGACCGAAATAGTATTCAGTTAGAAACGAAAACACGACATTAATGCAAAAAAATTTGAAGAATTTCCAAAACATGAAATTTCACTTGTTTATAAAGATTTATCAGTTATTATCAGTTATTATTATTATTATTATTATTATTATTAT
This sequence comes from Uloborus diversus, assembly GCF_026930045.1. Taxonomy (NCBI): domain Eukaryota; kingdom Metazoa; phylum Arthropoda; class Arachnida; order Araneae; family Uloboridae; genus Uloborus; species Uloborus diversus. The sequence goes on along the minus strand of NC_072737.1, from coordinate 91,600,158 downwards.
TATTATTATTCATTATTATTTATTTATTTTGAACATTGTCTAAAGCTTTTTCTATATGGCTATTGAAACAAACGGTTTTGAAAAATGTAGCCGCCCGTCATCCCACTATACTTGATTTAGTTGTTTTGGGAAATTTCAATTATTGTGGGTTCTTGGTACGATTTAAAATATTACCAAATTTGCGTTTTAGGATACCTTAGATAATGCCCCCCCCCCCCTCCATACTTTGTAAAACTGAATGTTACTAATTTTCGTCAAGGAGATACTGTCGCCAAATACTGAGATACTTTTGGTGATCATAAAATAATGCTAAATATAATAAGTAGCAAAACTTGACCAGTGTTTGAAATTGTGAACAAATACAAACTAATGGAAGTTTTTGTGCTGTTTATAGATTTGCCTAATTTAGTTAGCGGATTATTTTACATTTGAACAGAAGTTTTAAAGATTATTTCAATTGCGATATTTTAGTTACATGGAAATGAAAGCAGACAAACATTATTACGTAGTCTTTGGCTGCAAAAACAGCGCTAGTTGAAAAGATTGCCTTCAGTAATTATTACTATGTTCTTATTTCTTGGAAATTAATGTATATATATTTAGTAATTGATTTCCAATTGTATGTTTGATGCATAAACTCGTTTGTAAGTGTAAGTAATAAACTTACACATATTTTGAAAAGACTCTCTCAGAATAGGAAAAAATAGGTTTTTCTGCCTATATGTTAAAGCCCAATTGGTGAAAATATCTTTATGATTGAAAAAATGGATGTCATACTTGAAATCAGCGCATCCAATAGAATAAAAGTCACTCAATACGTACAATCACTTTTTCATGACCCGAATTCTGCAGGCTGTGTAATTTTTGACAATAAACACTTTCTATTTTCCAACTGTTGCCTTTTTACTTCGTTCCGTTATTGATTATTGGCATAGATGAGGATAAAAATCCTAAAAAAGCAATAAATTTCATGCTTGCTCCAGAGAAGCCTTGATTCAAAATTTTTATGATGATAACTGTTAATATTGCTGTTGTAAGGCAACGAATTTTTGTAACAATGGGTTTTTATATTTATTCATTTAATGGGGAAACTACATGAAATTTACTCTTTTCCATCATAACGTTTTTAAACTGAGTTTTTTAGAAATAAATTATAGCTTACGTTTCTTCCTGATAATGTAGCTATCTATGGGGGAAAAATTGTTAATACCGGTCCAGTAGTTTTGAATTTTACCCTTACATACATACAGAAGTAGCCATTTATGTATAAAGATGGTAAATGTTGTACTACCTATTACAAAAGGAAACTACTTCTCAGCAAATATTCTCATTTACAAAGAGCGGACCATTTAAACCAGTGTTAATGCTTTTGATGGAGAGTTGCTCAGTTTTTAAGTTTTGATTCTCAGTTTTTCTGATTTTTAATTTCCAGACCATGATGGTGTCGGAAATGAGAAGTTGTCGTTATGAGAGGTCGCCGCCGACCACTTCCAGCCCCCCGTTCGTGAGCAGCACGACCCCGTACTCAGACTGCTCGTCTTTTCCTCAGCAACTCTCCTACCCGGGTAGAGACATCCAGAAACTGCCCCTTCAGCAGCAGCCGCCTTACTACGAACTCGGGAACGAAGGGTACGGATGCTACGAGAAAACGGGAGAGATGGTCCAGCGATGCCAGTCGTCGGAAGTGTCCACGTCTTCAGAAGACAACAGGTAACTTTTTTTCCCACCTGATTCCGTGTAGTGTATACATGCGCACCATGTCCCCTAAATCAAAAGCATGATACAATGAATAACCATCTTGCACCTAAGACGACTTCTTTCTCCTCAAGGATTAGGCAAAAGACCTGCTCCGACCATTGAGAAAAGATAAAATGGAGGGAGTAAAGACTTTCATTCGTGAAGGAAAGACCTCAAGTCACGTAATAGATTTTAAAGAAAAGCACTGGAAGATGTCAGGTTTCTTTCCCTAGTTTCACGCAAAACGCGTCAACCATTCGTCGTTGTTGAGTCACGTGACTTGAGCTCTTTGCACAAGCTTTTGCTTAGCCAATGATTGGACCTTCTCCCTCCATTTTAATTCCTGTCCTAAGGTTCCGACTTCCCTGAATCGTAGAATAAGTAATGATACGTCCACCATCTTGAGGCTAAACTATGCTTTCTTCCTATGCCTACTATAACGAAATAGTGTGTTTTTCTTCTTGATTGTAGTTTTTTATTGACTTCATGTTAATCCACAATCAAGAAACAAAACACGCTACTTCATTACAGCAGACACTGGAAGAAAACTGCATTTAGCCCCAAGAAGGCGGATGTGTCGATACTTATGCTGCGATCTTGGGCTTTACTTGGTCCAAGCAGTGCCCCCTGGGTCTTGGTCTCGTCACCTTTGTGGCTTGTAATAGAATACGGCTCTTTGTAATCGTCTGTGTGGTATACGTCGGACGAGGTGTATCCAATCTTGGCAGTAGTCCTTAATTTTATCTTCCATGTAAGCATTTTTCGGCTCTTGACGTATGTCTTCGTTTCTAATTTTATAGAGAGTTGCACAGCCTTTTACAGATCTCAAAAACCTCATCTCCGTTGCTTGTATTCTGTCTAAGTCCTGGGAACCCCGAGTCTATGAGACTGAGAGTGGGGGCTGCCATGACTTCGTAACATTTTTGCTGTGTTTCAGGTCTAGTTTTTCGTTTTAAGACGACTGGGGAAGAAAAATCTATGAAACACATACAGATTACAGATACTCAATTCATTAGGCCCCAACTGTAAAAAAGAGCAAAGGCCGTGTAAAGAAATAGGCAAAAGAGAGGCAGGTATGTGTTGCAGAAAAGAAGCAGTATAAGACAATTTGAAAACCAAAAAAAAAAAAAAACCAAAAAAAAAAAAAAAACCAGAGTCGGAGAAGACTTCCCCGAGTAGAGAAATAAGCATGAGATATTTTGGGGGTATTACTAGTCCTGACCCTAAAACTTCATCATGAGCCTGTGACATCAACATCCCGAAATCTCTGTAAACCAACATAGGAAACTAGATCTCTATCTATTGAGTCTGCGGCGAATGGATGTGGACGCGGTTTGATTTTTAATCAAAATTTTCTAAGTTTTAATTGTTGTCCGTAAAATGTTTCCAAGTGTCCGTGGCAGGGTTTGATCCAGAGATCTAGGTGACACAGTGTTTTAACCGCTGAGCCAAAAGGACCATGGCTGGAGTCGGGGCAAAACTTAATCGAGGCAAAACTTTGCCCCTATTAGATATCGAGAAGCAAAGCTTCTTGAAGTCGGGGGCAAAGCTGAGTTATGTGTTCTCTGAAGTAAGTCACTAGTCTATCAGATTGAATTAATTCTAACGAACAAACATTCAAAAGCTAAATTCAGAAGAACAAACAGATACAGCCTATGATTATTTTCTCTTCCCGTCTTCATAGTTATAGAGAGCAAGAGGAGGGGAAGACAAACCGACGTAAAGACATTTTCCCAAAATCAATACTCTGCTTTCAATTTCCCCAATTTTTTATTTATTTAATTAATTTTTTTTAATTTTTATTTCTTTTTTCTTTGCCTCTAGAGATATTTTTACAGTACATAAAGTCTTTCCCCGCGTATTTCTAATTCTTTTTTAGCCTATTTTTCCACGAAAGAAAGAAGAAAAAAGCATGAAAGAAGCCTTAATGCATCTTTTAAACATCGCGAAAACCAAAAATAAAACTAGTATGTTGTGACCATCACGAAACTTTCTTCTATATCTTTCTTATGAATTCTGATCCCTCCTCATGCTTGACGAAAATGCAATATTTCTAGCAAAAATAAAATTACGCACGTAAAAACTTGACGACCGACCCAATTTCCGAATGGGGTTGTTTCCTTCAGTCAAAAGTATTACTCTGTGTCATAGAAATTGATAGAATTAGTTTAAAAAAAAACATTGACCCATAAAATACTTTTATTTTCTCAACAGTTATTTTTTAATTATTTTTTTAAATGTCCGGTTCTGAAAACAAGGCGTGGTCTTTATGACGTCACAAAAGATGCAATTTGGCGCATCTTTCTACCACGTTTCCACGTTATGATAATCAAGAAGCGAATTAAATATTGCGCTCTACGCTTGCTATCAACCATATCGTTGCCACTACACGTGAGTAAAGATGTGAATTAAATATTTTGCTCTGTGAATGGCAACACAGAATGGCATTTCATCATTTGTAATGTCACACGACAGAAGCGTAAACCATGAAAGCGCCCCGTTTTAAGTAATTTTTTAAAATATTAAATTTAAACAAATTATTTAAAAAATGGTCAGATCCTATGTTTTTAAGCATGCTCTTTCAGAAAAAAATACTTTTAAAATTTTGGAAACGACCTCACTATCGCAAAAGCAAAGCAAAGAGCGAAAATTGAAAGTTATTTTAAAAGCCTTGCTTGAATTAATTACAAATATTTTATTTGTTAACAAACATAAGATGGCAATAGTTAAACATTTTAAATAAGTGAGATAATGTTTCCGATCATTTCCCAACAACTAAAATCACGTGAAATTCGCAGACGATAGTCAATTACGATTTGTCTTTCATATTGTTGTATCAGTAAAACTTTTTATTCGCACAAAAAAAAAAAAAAAGCCCCCCTGGGAGCGATTGGCGCCAAAATTGAACCAATGACTGTTCACATATATAGGTTTACATCAAGTTTCATCCAGAACGAAGCATTACTTTTTAAGATATAGCACTTGCAATGAAAATGAGAGAACGTTCGATTGTACCACCCCCTTTTCAGCTATTGACGTGACAATAGAATCAGCTCTTGTACCTCCTAAGGGTTACTTGTCGATAAATTTTTGTTTGATTCCGTTTATTATTTTTTGAGATATAGCAGTCACAAGAGACCACAAAAAACGTTCTGTAGCTCATCCTCCGTTTGAGCTATTGATAACAAAATTGAATCAGCACCTGTACATCTTAGTGGCAATATATGGATCAAATTTTATTTGATTCTGCCCGTTACTCTCTGGGGAATAGCAGGCACACATAAATCAAGAAACGTCCCATTGCTCCACCCCCTTGGAGGAATTCACGTCAAAAACCAATGGGCACAAGTTCACATAGGGGGACATATGTGTATCAAATTTTCGTTCGGTTTCATGAGGTAGTTTTTGCTGTAGAGCGGCCACAAAAAGCCGATCACACACACAGATATTTTCCAAGAATGGTCGAAATGTACCCAAACACACCTCACGACGTTCGAATTCTTCGAAATTCGAATATTTGCACGAATCCAGTACTTTCTTTCTACATATTAGATATAGAAGAAAGTAAAAAGATCAAAAATTTGCAGAATAAGAAAATATTGAAAAATTAAAACTTGGAAAATAAGATTTTGAGATAGGAAAATGCGTGTACGTTTGCAAAGATATCCACACTTCAACTCAGAATATTGTAAAAATTACATCAAACTGATGCTGACCGAAAAATTTCAAATTCCCACTACGTTGATTTCTTTTGCTTCTGCGTAAAGTATTTCTCGGAATGGATATTTATATTCATTTGTGTTGGTGCGTGGGAGTATTACTTTTTTCAACCTCCTTACGTGTTACATTGGTGTTATTGAAGGGATTTAAGATGACGGGAGATTTAAAAGGAGTGTGAACTAAGCTGTGCAAGAGATTCCGTCACTTTTTTGTCTTCATTTCAAAACTAGAACTCAATTTAAAATGTGATCGTTGCTAGGAATGTTATTAAATTCACATCCACTAATTTTGTAGCAATTAATGACTAGAATTGATTCGTGAGAATTGAGTGTGAAATATGGAGAACAATAAAATATTTAATGTCGCGTTTAAGTTGACGTATTGGAATGAATCCCAGAAAAAGAGCTTTTGCTTAGATGCAAACACTGATTTAAAAAAAATTACTTTTGCAAACTTAGTGGGAAACTGAGGGGCGAAATTCTGAAACTGTAATGGCCGTTCGCCGATAGTTGTACCACATAAAGGAATGGTTGTCAACCCCTGGGTCTGCAAACAGGGAGGAGCCAATAAAAAGACCCAGTGAAAAAAAAAAAAAAGAAAGAAAGAAAACTTAGAAAATGGCAAAAGTTTGCGTGAATTGAATAAATCTTTCAAAAAGAATCCCAGCCGAACAAGAGTTTGGAGTTATTATTGTTCGCATGCCAAATAAACTGTAGATGTCGCTGCAATCTCTGAGTAATGGCTGCTGAAGGAGGTAAAACCAAGAACGTGTCGGTTACGTAGGATATGATCTGTCCAGAGAGACAAACATCTTGTACGTGTGTAATAAAATGTTTTACCCTGTTTGACTAATTTCTTAATCACCGCAAGGTGGCATAGTGAAACTCGTTAATCAATTATATTTTTATCATTACTTTTCGATTTCTCTGTTTTAAAAAATTATTTCTTCATATATTTTTTTTATCTCGTTTGGAAAAGAAATAAAAATCTCGACGGATCCGAAAAGTTTTTGAGATTTTTTTTTAAATAAAATATTCTTGCATTTTCTTTTCAGTCAAGTCAAAAAAGTGATCAAAGTTGTCTCGGGTTAATAAAGTCTCCAATCTTATTTAAATACTTATTTTTTAACAAAATCCTGAATTCAGCATTTTTGTTGTAAAAGCAGTGAAAATATTAACGGAATTAAATAGTTGTCAAACCAAAGAACTTTACCTAACAGATCTAAAATTTTACAATTTCAATTTTAAAAAAAACAATCTTAGTCAAAACTTCGGACAACATTTTTTTTTATTTAAAGGGATCATTTTACTGTTATAATGTTAAGAAAACAAACTATTTTTAGATTAATAAAAGTAAATAAATAAATAATAATAATGATAATACTAAGTGAATAAATAAATAAAAAAATATCTACTACATTTGACAAGATATTGACGCTAAACATAAATCTTATTACAATTTTACGGGGCTCTAGCTCCCGGATGCAATAAGAATATGCGAACCTAGCAGAGGTAACCCTATATGTATTTTTGAGGGGGCAGAAATGTTTAATTTCCCGAACGAAACAAATAATTTTGCTAATTCATAAAATGCGAGGCCTGCGCACATACCTACGACTATTGACAAACAATGAAGAAGATTGCAACCTTTATTTAAATGAGTAAATACATTAAATAATACTGCTCCGGTAGTGAAGCAAAAGAAGCTTATTTTAAAAAGACCTTTAACCTTCAAAATTTTCGACTTTCCAGAAAAAAAATATATGTTATGCATATTTTAATTCTGAACAATTTGATACCTTAATTATTACCATACACAAAAAATTTTTCAAGTTATTGTAAAAATGCGTAACCTCTCTCCATAGAGATTTATGTTAACAGCAGCTGTTTAGGCGTCTTTTTCTCAGGTGCCGGTTTCTTCGGTTTTCTCGTTTTGCGCGCATGATATCTCAGAAAGTTCCTTATACATTTCCGTAAAACTTTTAATGTATGTTTATCTGGTTTATATTTCTGACCTGAACCTAAATTTGTTTATTTTTTTAAAAATTATTTATTTTTTAAAATTTTATAAGTTAATATCGAAAATTTCCAAAATTTTGTGCAAAAATATTTTTTTTCAAATATTAACTTTTATTTTAAGTTAAAATTTAGGTTCAGATCAGAAAAATATATCAGAAAAACGTGCATGAAAAGTTTTACGGAAATATATCAGAAACTTTCTTACATATCATGCGCGCAAAACGAGAAAACCGAAGAAAACCGGCACCTGAGAAAAAGACGCCTAAACAGCTGTTGTTAACATAAATCTCTACGGGGAAAATTTACGCATTTTTACGATAACTTGAAAAATTTTTGGCGTATTGTAATAAATAAGGTATCAAATTGTTCAGAATTAAATTGTGCATAACATATATTTTTTCCCGAAAATCCAAAATTTTGAAGGTTGAAGGTTCTCAGACCCCTGTAGCTAAAAAGTCGCCCGTCAAGGCATGACGAGTGAAAATTGCTTCGACTCATCTACATATGAACGAAGCCATTGCCTGTTTGGTGATATTTTGATGGTTGAAATTGTAACCCTTACTCCAGTGGATGAACCCTAAACTCCAGTAGATAACGTTCATAGTTGACCGCTTTTTCGTTTCTTCATTCCCCTGAAATGACACAGTCTTACCAGTAAAACAGTTAAGTTTACCGGATCCAGTTCAGCCTTGTCACAATAACGCCTTCCCTGCATGTTAAACATTACCAAAACATATTATCATGCAGTGGAAAGCGTTTCACTGTTAAAACACGCGGGTTACTCGATGATTAAGGTAAATGACATGTTTATGTAATGTTGAGTACGTTCATCTTATTTTTACTTTTCAACTCCTACAGAAACTGTTTGGAGGCAAGTCGACTTCGTCCGAGACCTGATTCTAGGTACCCGCCGACGACATTTGCCTGCAACTCGTCTGCTGTTACCACCCCTCCGAATGCTGCCGCCTTCCATTCCGGAAACTGGTAAGAATTTGTACCACTTTACGCCTTGGATTCATAAGTATTCATTATAAGAGCACTTAAAACTAAATATTTGACTGAAATCTTTACTATTTGGTAACTAAGAGCCAATACCTTAGGGACTTCCCTAACCAAGGGAGCCAATACCTTAGGGTCTCACCTAAGATCCGTAACCTTAGGGACTAGTTATTTGGCTAACTTTGATACATGATATTTATTTTTTTTTTGGACTAACGTTTGGCCCCTAAATCCAAAAATGATCTCAGTTTTAGTCCATCACGTCAAGTTTTTAAGCTACATAAGAATCAAAGTGACCAATTGCTAAATATAAGAAATTTTTAAGAAAACATAAGAAAGAAAGGGAAAAAAAATCTTTTGAGGTTTGCAATAATAATCAGAAAAATTTGTCTCTACGATGTAAAAATAACCTCTTTGTATCATTAATGAACACAGAATTATTTTCACAAGCTGACCCATGCGAAGCATTCGCGCTCAAAATTAATAGCCCAGCTGTAAAAATATCATGTAAAAAACCTCTATGTAAAAATTTACATATTCGCTAGGTAGAAAATTACTGGATTCAATAACTCACAAACTACATTGCGATAGTCACTTAAAAATGAATAACGAGTCATAGTTCAGTACGCTTGATGAAGCCTGCAAAGCCATTAAGAAGTCAAAAAACATAAGAGTATTTCCGCTGCATTAATATTGACGACTAAGATCTTATAGGCAAAATGCATACTTTAAAAATGCTATAACGGCTGGCTATTCGAACAACAGAGGCGCAATCCGGGACCATTCGGTTGGAAGTCGAATATTCTACCATGGCTATACTGAGCTACCCGATTCTCCTTTCTAACATCCCAAGCGGAATTTTGAATTTTGTAATTCATTAAAGGACGTACCCATTAATCGACCTTTTCATCGATGATTTTAAATCTCAAATTTAAAAGAAGCGATACTTTTTTTGACTGAAGGTCTCTTTTCTGTCATTAGCCGGTATGATAAGCTTTAAAATGAGTGGTAAATTATGGAATTCGATAAAGGAATAAGGAATATCTCTCGGACCGACAGAAAAATAGGTTATAGAGAAATAACATATAAGATTCTTTATATATCCTTTAACTTGTTGCTGTGACAGATAGTAAGTTTTAACTTATCAATAATAATAATAATAATGTTTTCGAAAGGAAACATTTTTATTTCAATCTCAAAATTTTATTTCAGCCATTCATTCTCTCATTCACGTAAGGTGTAGAGGAAAAAACCTGATGGGACAGAAAAAAACCTAACTATAGTTTGAAATCAGCATGCCTATTTTACTCAAAAACAACTTATAAATCTAACTCACAAGAAATTATATTAAACTGTTTTCCCCAGTGTCATACAGGGGTACCCAGATGGGAAGTGACGAGAGGTCACTGTAATCTCCCTTTCTTATTCTTAAATTTTTGGTGACAATGGGGTCGTTTCCAAAATTTTTAAAGCATTTTTTTGGAAAGAGCATGCTTAAAAACATAGAATTTGACCATTTTTTAAATAATTTCTTTAAGTTTAATATTTTTAAAAAATTACTTAAATCGGTGCTTTTTCATCGTTTAACGCTTCTGCCGATGACATCACCAATGAGGAATTCCATTCAGTGATGCCATTCACGGTCCAAAATATTTAATTCGCATCTTTACTCACGCGTATTGGCAACGATATGGTTGGTAGCAAACGTAGAGCGCAATTTAAATTCGCTGCTTGATTATCATAACGTGAAAACGTAGTAAAAAGATGCCTCAAAGTGCATCATTTGTGACGTCATAAAGACCACGTCTTGTTTGAAAAATCGAACATTAAAAAAATTAAAAAAAAAAAAACTGTTGGGAAAATGAAAGTATTTTCTGGGTCCATGTTTTTTTTTGCTCATTCTATCTATTTCAGTGACTAAAAGTAGTATTTTTGACTGAAAGAAACCACCCCATTCGGACATAATATTGAAACATTTAGATTCTTTTTTCTTTTTACAGTTTTTTAAATTGTTTTTAAATGATACTTTAATACTTCTTCTCATTAGATGTTATTCATGAATGATATTTGTGCATGCTCGTATTTTATCATTCTGTAAAATTGGAGATTCACTCGGCGAATTGAAAATGTTCCCCCTCCCAAAACTTTTAATTCGACCCTGGTGTTATTGATTCTTTGATGCGTAAAACATTCAATTAACTTGCATTGAAAATAGCAAATTTTATACATATCAAATTTCATACGTATCAGTTAATAAATAACGAAGCAGAGGCTATAAAACAGACTTGATTCGATATTCTTCAAAAATACTGACCGAAATTGTTTAAACACTCATAACACTGGGAAATTAATCGCATAATATCGTGCTCATAAAAGTCCTTTGGCTGCTGCTGCTGAAACCAATTACGAACGCGCTTCTTTACTTCATCGTCCGAATGAAATCGTTGTTCCAGAAGTGACTTCATGAGTTTCCCAAAGATTTTGGATCGTATGGCTATAAATCTGGACTAGAAAAGGGGTGGTTCAAGACTTCCTACTGAAATTTCCTCAAAAGTTCCTCAGTTGCATTGGCTACCTATGTTTTAGGGTTATCGTGTAACAGGTTGACGGCACTTGAATGTTTACCGGAACCACACACAGCCAATGTGGGAAGTCTTGAACCACCCCCCTTCGAGTCCAGATCTAACCCCATATGATCCCACATCTTTGGGGAACTCAAGAAGGCACTTCGGGGACAACGATTTCATTCGGACGATGAAGTAAAGGTGTGCCTGCGTAATTGGTTCCAGCAGCAGCCAAAAGACTTTTATTAGCACGGACCTATGCGACTACTTTCCCACAGGGATAAGTGTTTAAACAATTTCAGTCAGTATTTTTGAATAGTGTCGAATAAAATGCCAACATTAATTAATATTTTACAGAAAAAAAAAGCTTTTAATTAGTGAACAACAAGGCAGTGAGAAGCAAAGGGATGCAAGTGGACTATTTTAAGTTTCGAGTAAAACGCTTTTAAAGATCAGATCCTATGTAGACTTTCATTGAATTTTTTTTTAAATCATGCTATACAGCAGCACCTACCAGGGCTACTAGAACCATCTCTTGCCCCAAGACAGAGGAGGGATTCACCTACCATTTTTATTGGTTATCTCCAATTTTTTAATTTTGTCACTTGCATCCCTTTGCTTTTCACTACATCATTTGAGCAAAATTTTGTGTTTCTTGTCATTCGAAACTGACGCTGTCGAAAACTGCATCTAATTCACAAAGCTAAAATTAAATATGATGATCACGCATGAGCACGGTTATATGGGGGACAAGCTTGTTGAGATTGTTCTTTCATAATCCTAATGAGATTTTAAGTTTTGATTTAGAAATAAAATAGTACTTTACATAATGTATCGCAGTTTAATTGATTTTTTTTTCTTTTTGGTTTAATGTCGTATATTTTTGAAAACTTATAGAAAGTAATTTTGTTCTATTTTTTTCTTTTGTTCTAAATTTTAATTTTTCTTTTCTCCCCATGGTAAAAAAAAAAAGAAAAAAAAAAGCACACAGGTCAAATTTATAAAAAAACACATCCGGGAATCCGGGATTTAAATTTCTTCTGGTCTCTTAAAGAAAATTTATACAAGTAACGTAACCATGTAACCATTAGTGAATGTCATTGTCCTTCTTAGCCGTAAAGTGGAAAATGTCAGTTAATAAGAAGTGAAAATAACAAATCAATAGTACATTGCAGTTCGAAAAGTGATGTAATTGGACGATTCTAAGAATATCTGACGAAGTGTGATGATGAATTAGTATTTCACTTCCTTTCAAATTTAAGCTTGTTTTTTTTTTTTTTTTTTTTTTTCTGTTTCTTGCTTATGATTCGACTGAAAAAAAGTCAGCAGATATTTGAAAGCAACGAACTATATCAAAATTATAACATAAATTAAAAACATGGAAATATTGTAAAGCCACAGAGTCCGGCATATCAACCCTTAGAGACGGCGCTGTGTGAGTTGCTGTGGTATACGGTGATGAAGGTGGTATCGATTGATGTGTTATGTGTGCTATTTACAGTAGTCTCAATGGCATGCTGTGGTGAGAATCGTCGCGTGTTGCGTCGGAGTACATTCGTAATTTGAGCACAACACACCAAGAGTTTGATATTCGGCTGATATGATCCTGTTGGAACAGAAAAACTACTCACATTGTGGAGAAAACTGTTCAGGATTAATGGCGGGTACAGGGGGGGGGGGGAGGGGCGATGAGAGCGATAAGTCCTTCCAGGAGGCACTTTCCACCGGAAATTTTTCGATGTTGAAGTTCAAGAAGCGCAATTTCACAGAACGTTCGATGATGGTAAGGGAAGGAGGAGTTAGGATTTTCCCCCGTAAATACTCCAGAATTGAAGTCTTAAATTGTAGGCCATCTTTGATAACACTATGGAATGAAGGGTATAAAACTCTCAAACTAAATTTTTTTGAGATTGAAGCTCCAAAAAAGCAGTTTTAGACTAATTTGGTGATATTAATAGGGGGAGATATTAGCGGCCTTCCTCCGGAGAGTTTTCAAAATTAAAGTCTAAAACATGCGACTATAGATTGTTTTTAGATGATAGCGGGTTATGAGATCCTCGACGATGTAGCAATTCAAAAAGCATAATCCTAAGACGACCTTCAGTGTGCATGTGTAAATCGTAATCAGGATACTTAATCAATCGCTCCTCCCTTGAAAAAATTCTGATCCACCCTTGCTCATGATTTTTCTTGCACCCCTAATAGACAATCGCAGGGCAGCTGCATGTTTAAGTGATAAACGCATTGGAGATTCCCGGATAGTCACTTTCACATGCATTATATTTTTCGGCGTAACCAGTCTGAGGGCGGAAAGGTGCTCTTATTTTCAGTGCTAGTTCTTCTATCGGGAACAGAATCATGTCGGATAAGTTGGAACCGAATGCGAAATGCTCCAGGAGCAGTAATCACAGAATCACCGTTACGAATATACAGGATGTGCCAAAACAACCGCATAAACTCTGCACAGCTAGATTCCTCGTTGGGAGTACCTAAAAACTGCCCGAAGAAGCGTTCCTGTACGATCCCTAGTTTACGAGACAAATACGAAAAACAAAGTATGACGTCAGTCGACTTCCGCTACAACGCGATTCGACTCACGCGAAATGGCTATGACGCGAATTTTTTTTCCCAATTTAGAAATTTTAGAGCTAACGCGATGTTTTCGTCCACAACACGAATTTTTAGAAGGAAATATCGGTTTCGTTATTGACTACCAAATATTGATTTCGTGAATGTTATTACATCCCTTCAAGCATCACTGAGAGCGAAAGTTCCCACACCAAACTAGTCTACGCATCGAGTTGTTAGCGCATCAAATAACCGCTCAGCATCTTTCATTTTTTTTTTCATTCTAAAAATTAAAGTTGATGAAATATATTGGTTCCTCAGTGGCGCCTTTATCTACACTTTGTGAATATGGGAAGAAAAATGAAATTTCTGATTTAAAAAAAAAGGCTAAGATTCTCGAGATGCTTGAACAACTACAAAATTTTTCCATGCGAATATTCTATGCGTACAATTAAAAGTCAAAACAAAACGATATCACGATATCCGTAAAAGTTCGGAACTTAGTTTCAATATTAAAGCTTGCAGATCAGTCTAGCAAAGTAAATAAAATGAAAAGAGAAGCTGCTCTTGTTTTATAGATTAAAGATATCAGGAAGAGGGGCTGTTGTCACAAATTGAGCCACAAATGATCATAGAGCATAAGTTATCATTATCTTCATTTTTTATCTCATAAATATGTTACTGTATCTACTGTAAAAGTTCCAAAATCAAAATTATCCAGGAGACGAGTTTCAATTTTTACTTTCTTCTATATCTAATATATAGAAGAAAGTATTGGATTCGTGCAAATTTTCGAATTTCGAATTTTGACGGATTCGAACGTTTTGAGGTGTGCTGAGTCCATTTCGACCATTTTTGGAAAATGTCTGTCTGTCTGTGTGTGTGTGTGTGTGTGTGTATGTATGTGTGTGTGTGTGTGTGTGTGTATGTATGTGTGTCACGTCTGTGTGTGACCAGTTTTTTGTGGTCGCTCTACAACAAAAACTACCGCATGAAATCGAACGAAATTTAGTACACATATGTGCCCCTACGTGAACTTGTGCCCATTAGTTTTTGGCGCGAATTCCTCCAAGGGGGGTGGAGCAATAGGACGTTTTTCGAGTTACGCGTGCTTGCTATTCCTCAGGAAGTTACTGGCGGAATCAAACAAAATTTGGTCCATATGTTGGTATTAACAGGAACAGGTGCTGATTCAGTTTTGGTGTCAATAACTCAAACGGGGGTTGAGCTGTAGAACGTTTTTTGTCGTCAATTGTGACTGCTGTATCTCAAAAAATAATGAACGGAATGAAAGAAAAATTTATCGGCAAGTAGCCTTTAGTGGGTATAAGAACTGATTTTATTTTTGTATCAACAGCTAAAAGGGGGGTAGCGCAATCACCCGTTCTTTTTTTCCATTTTGAGTGCCCTATCTCAAGAAGTAATGCTACGTTCTGGTTGAAATTTGGAATATATGTGAATCCATATGTAAACAGGCTTTGGTTCTATTTTGACGCCGATCGCTCCAAGAGGTGTTGATTTTTTTTTTTTTTTGCGAATAAAAATATTTTTATTAATGCAACAATAAGAAAGATAAATCGTAATAGATTGTCGTCTGCGTATTTCTCGTGATTTTAATTGTATGGAAATGATCGGAAATATTATCTCAATGATTTAAAATTTTGAACTGTTGCCATCTTATGTTTGTTAACAAATAAAATATTTGTAATTCATTCAAGCAAGGCTTTTAAAATAACTTTCAATTTTCGCTCTTTGCTTTGCTTTTGCAATAATTCAGACATTGGGATAGTCGTCAAGTTTTTGCATGTGTCATTTTGTTTTTGTTGGGAATATTGCTTCCTCGTCAAGCATGGGGAGGGATCAGAAAAAAAAAAAAAAATATAGAAGAAAGTTTCGTGATGGCCACAACATACTAGTTTCTTTTGTGTTGGTTTCTATGACTAGATAGTCATTATGGCGTTTCAAACTGAAATTGTGTTGATCAAATCTTAGTGTTCCATACCTCTGAATATAATTTAACTAGTATGTTGTGGCCATCACGAAACTTTCTTCTATATTTTTCTTTTTTTTTTTTTCTGATCCCTCCCCATGCTTGACGAGGAAGCAATATTCCCAACAAAAACAAAATGACACATGCAAAAACTTGACGACTATCCCAATGTCTGAATTATTGCAAAAGCAAAGCAAAGAGCGAAAATTGAAAGTTATTTTAAAAGCCTTGCTTGAATTAATTACAAATATTTTATTTGTTAACAAACATAAGATGGCAACAGTTAAAAATTTTAAATCATTGAGATAATATTTCCTATCATTTCCATACAATTAAAATCACGAGAAATACGCAGACGACAATCTATTACGATTTATCTTTCTTATTGTTGCATTAATAAAAATATTTTTATTCGCAAAAAAAAAAAAAAAAAAAATCAACACCTCTTGGAGCGATCGGCGTCAAAATTGAACCAAAGCCTGTTTACACATGGATTCACATATATTCCAAATTTCAACCAGAACGTAGCATTACTTCTTGAGATAGGACACTCAAAATGGAAAAAAAGAACGGGTGATTGCGCTACCCCCTTTTTAGCTGTTGACACAAAAATAAAATCAGTTCTTATACCCACTAAGGGCTACTTGCCGATAAATTTTTCTTTCATTCCGTTCATTATTTCTTGAGATACAGCAGTCACAATTGACGACAAAAAACGTTCTATAGCTCAACCCCCGTTTGCGTTATTGACACCAAAATTGAATCAGCACCTGTTCCTGTTAATACCAACATATGGACCAAATTTTGTTTGATTCCGTCAGTTACTTCCTGAGTAATAGCAAGCACGCGTAACTCGAAAAACGTCCCATTGCTCCACCCCCCTTGGAGGAATTCGAGCCAAAAACTAATGGGCACAAGTTCACATAGGGGCACATATGTGTACCAAATTTCGTTCGATTTCATGCGGTAGTTTTTGTTGTAGAGCGGCCACAAAAAACTGGTCACACACAGACGTGACACACATACACACACACATACAGACAGACAGACATTTTCCAAAAATGGTCGAAATGGACTCAGCACACCTCAAAACGTTCGAATCCGTCAAAATTCGAAATTCGAAAATTTGCACGAATCCAATACTTTCTTCTATATATTAGATATAGAAGAAAGTAAAAAGTTGAGTAAGATTATTTTTACTTTCTTCTATATCTAATACATAGAAGAAAGTATTGGATTCGTGCAAATTTTCGAATTTCGAATTTTGACGGATTCGAACGTTTTGAGGTGTGCTGAGTCCATTTCGACTATTTTTGGAAAATGTCTGTCTGTCTGTGTGTGTGTATGTATGTGTATGTATGTGTGTGTGTCACGTCTGTGTGTGACCAGTTTTTTGTGGCCGCTCTACAGCAAAAACTACCGCATGAAATCGAACGAAATTTGGTACACATATGTGCCCCTATGTGAACTTGTGCCCATTGGTTTTTGGCGCGAATTCCTCCAAGGGGGGTGGAGCAATGGGACGTTTTTTGAGTTACGCGTGCTTGCTATTCCTCAGGAAGTAACTGGCGGAATCAGACAAAATTTGGTCCATATGTTGCCATTAACAGGAACAGGTGCTGATTCAATTTTGGTGTCAATAACTCAAACGGGGGTTGAGCTATAGACCGTTTTTTGTCGTCAATTGTGACTGCTGTATCTCAAGAAATAATGAACAGAATGAAAGAAAAATTTATCGGCAAGTAGTCCTTAGTGGGTATAAGAGCTGATTTTATTTTGGTGTCAACAGCTAAAAAGGGGGTAGCGCAATCGCCCGTTCTTTTTTTCCATTGTGAGTGCCCTATCTCAAGAAGTAATACTACGTTCTGGTTTAAATTTGGAATATATGTGAATCCATATGTAAACAGACTTTGATTCAATTTTGACGCCAATCGCTCCAAGAGGTGTTGATTTTTTTTTTTTTTTTTTTTTTTTGAATAAAAATAGCTTTATTAATGCAACAATAAGAAAGATAAATCGTAATAGATTGTCGTCTGCGTATTTCTCGTGATTTTAATTGAATGGAAATGATCGGAAATATTATCTCAATGATTTAAAATTTTTAACTGTTGCCATCTTATGTTTGTTAACAAATAAAATATTTGTAATTAATTCAAGCAAGGCTTTTAAAATAACTTTCAATTTTCGCTCTTTGCTTTGCTTTTGCAATAATTCAGACATTGGGATGGTAGCCAAGTTTTTGCATGTGTAATTTTGTTTTTGTTGGGAATATTGCTTCCTCGTCAAGCATGGGGAGGGATCAGAAAAAAAAGAAAAATATAGAAGAAAGTTTCGTGATGGCCACAACATACTAGTTAAATTCCGATTTAGAAAAAAAAAAAAAAAAGCCACATAAGGTCATTTATCTCCCTGGTACATTTTCCTACCCACTGCTTGTGCTTTAGCCAGTTGGACGGAACCCTGAAGACAGCTCTGATTTTTTGATCCAGACCAGGAGCCGAGCAATCCCTAGTCCAGCACCCCCAATGGTATCGTTTCATTTGGTGGTCAAGTACTGTACAGTGGTACAGTACTATTATAGTGCATCATTTTATTATTACTACATACTGTGCGTACCGTACTGTTTTATTTTATGTCTTTTCCTACCATTGATCCACTTTCCATCATTCATTTTGTGCATCTTAAAGTATTTCATGTTGAATAAAACCCTTTTTATTTTTTTATATATAGCAGAAGTTCTGTTCTTTATGTAAGAAACTGTAATGTATAGTTGAGGAAGTCTTTAAAGCAGTTTGAGGGGTGTTTGCGTCTAAAGGAGTTCGGTACGGTTCTAAAAAAAATTATGTACATATATTTTTCCATAACGCGAAATTTCGACTTACGCGAGGAGTCTTGGAACGCATCCCTCGCGTAAGTCGGGACTCGACTTAATGACGTTTTGAACATTATCGTCTCGAAAGATATGCAAATACTGTTGTTGGTATGTCCAATAAAGTGTTTTTTCCTAGCACCAGCAGTGACGTCATACTTTGTTTTTCATATTTTTCTCGTAAACTATGGATCGTACAGGAACGCTTCTTTGGGGAGGTTTTTATGTTTTTTATATCACATTATTATGTATTTTTGTTTTACAGTTTTTACATCCCATCGAGGAATCTAGCTGTGCAGAGTTTATGTGGTTGTTTTGGGGCACCCTGTATTAGGGTGCATCATTTGCCCAACTAGTCTAAAATTGCTTTGTCCCTAGTTTAAAAATGTTCTTATACCACTAGATAGTATTCCTGTGAATTTTTATGAAAATCAAAATTGATTTAGGTATCCCACCTCAAGCAAGAAGTTTCTTTTTTAAAGTAAATGAACAATTATAACATCAAAATTGACTCAAAGTGTAGTACTGAGAAATAATTTTTAAATTACTTAGTTTACATTGTACCTGTGTTAACTTCAACTGTTACCATTTTTTCAGTAACTTTCTATAACATCTTTTGTAATTGTAAGTTTAGGTTCACTATTTGTTTTCAACTTTCTACCATTTTCTTCTATCATACAACTGCTAATGCTAGTTCTTTACGTTTTCTTCTTGTTATTCTATGCATATGTGTTATAAAGCACTTAAATAAGTTGATCTATTCTGTTTTAATTCATAAGATCCATGAATTTTTGAAAATATCATATTTTGAAATCTTTCAATAAACATGAGTAAATCAGCTGTTGTTGAATCAGTGACATTTTCTCCCCAAACAAAGCCTTGTTTATCTGTCTGGTTTTGACTTTTACCTTTTGTACAATCTTCAATGGTATTTGGACTTGGAATTACTCAAGAGGACTCGGAATTTAAGGGCTCACGTTTATCCACTAGCTTGCAAGTGCTTGGCTGCTTGATGTATCTGAGAAAGGTGCCGATCAGAATCTTATCAAATGGGATTCTTCAAAACTTGTCGTCAAAAATATTTGATTTCTATGCAAAAGCAAACATTCCAATGATTACTGAACGTAAATCCTGTGAGAAAATACTAAAACTTCATGAAGGCAACACAAAATTAAAAGCAATTCCTCTTCAAAGAAGAAATACAACAAATTCAATTAATGAAGTAAAGAAAATGGAAGAAGAATTAGCTAAAACATTTTCATTATGCCTAAAAATGCAGAATGCCTTATGAAAAATCCAGAAGATTTAGCTCTTCTTCAATCTATGAAAAGTGATCATCTAACAACCTTTGGCTCACACGATAAAATATTACACCAAAACATTAAGAGTCAGGAAATGCGTGAAATATCAAAAGCAGCATTTTGTGAAAAAATAGCCAAGGAAATAAGGAACTTAAATATAAGTTTTAATTCAGTTATTATTGATGAAATTGAAAGAGATGAAAATAGTGATACAAGTGATGAGACAGATTTATAATGCGCATAATACCAGAAATCATCATCGTACAACACGAACTGGTTCATATGCTTTTATTCCACATGATACTATAAAACGACCTGATGTTATATCATTAGCAACACGTTTAAAATGACACCAGCACAGCAAGCTTCATACACTAAAATTTTAATAGCAGAAGCTGGTGGTGAATCATCCAAAATTTCAGCATCATATGCAACAACAGACAGAGCAAGACAATCAAGTGTCAGAGACATTGTCAAAGCTTGTAAGGAGCAATGGAATGGTTTTAATTTTGCAACTTTACACTGGGATTCTTAACTCTTACCAACTTTAACAAATCAAAATATTGCAGAAGAAAGGCTTGCAGTTATAGTGGGTAATTCATATGAAGTTAAGCTTCTTGGTGTACCAGTATATCCAATAGGAACAGACAAAAAAAAAGAAAAAAGAACGGAGTTTTCATTGCTAATTTAACAACTAATTTGCTAAATTCATGGAACTGTTCTGACTCAATAGTTAATATGTCGTTTGTCATTACTGCTTCTAATACAGGACATATAATTGCAACATGTGTAGCTATTCAAGAGCGTTTGGGTAAAGCTCTCTTGTGGTCAGCTAGGCCGTCAATCCAATGTGGCCGTCACCACATTGGATAAATTATATTGTCACATGTGTTTGACGATTTAAAAATTGAAGCATCGAAGTCACCAGACATATTTGTTTAAAAGATTTCGCAAACATTATACATTACTGCAGTTTATGGAAGAGAGTGACGCTGCTATACCTATAAATTTATCCAAATTTGATGACAGTTCATTTAGTGAGTCCGCAAGAAGATTAATTGACGAGTGCAAAAAATTTGTTATCAAATTAGCTAAATCAAATGTTATGTTTTGCAGAGGTGACTACTTAGAATTTGTTCAACTTTGTTTTTTATTCTCAGTAAACAATCCAAATGAGAACTGCAGCAGACTTTAAATGTCAAGCAGCTTTATATAAAGCAGATGGCAAAGTTAATTTATTCAATCAAAATTTGCTTATTTCAACATCAAATCCAAGAACTACAAACTGGAACAATAGCTACGCATCAACAAGTTTTAAAATTTAGAAATTTTGTCACTTTGGTATATAGTTCATGGTGGATGATGTGCACTACTGTCTTCGATGCACCATGGAATGACTCGCAATTCTTTCACTTACTTATAAAATATAGTATTATTAATTCAGAAATTTCTGGAAGTGCAATTAATGCTTTTAAAAATCACCTTTGGTATCTGACAGAAGAAATTGTACCTCTAGCACTATGGAGTGACAAAGTGCCTGAAGCAGACCGACGTGCTCTTGCTGAAAGTATATTAGCCATTAGACCAGCTAACCTTTCTAATCCAAAACACAGATTTCGTATGGGATTTGGAAAACCAGTTTCCAACAGAAATCCATTTTTCACCAACACTGTCTGATTTTGTTGGCATTGATTCCTGGTTTTTATTTTTAATTTTGAAGTTAGATTTAGAATTCAAAGTAATATTATGAAATATACAATAAATTGGCTTCAATAAATCAAATATTTCTTTCAATAATTAAATAAATACAAAAAATTGCTTAATGTGTTATTTTTCTGAGTTTTCATAACTTTCAATTGTCAGGTGGCACACATAGATATTGTTCAAAGTGGGAAATATTTCACACAAATTATTAATTTTGTATGTAGAACAAAAGTAGCTTAGGGACAAAGCATTTGTAAACGAGAAAAAAATTGATGGGGCGTATGATGCACCCTACCCTGTATTCCTCCGCAACACACGACGATGCTCAATGCGCCACACCATTGTAACTATTCCAAATGGCATTTCTGCTGCAATCGATCGTTACCACTTCCACCACTGTGCCCCTACCACATCTCATCCAGTGCCCTCTCCAAATAGGGGAGGTTGATATGCCTGACCCTGTACTTCTGGTGCAAACTATCCAACTTAGCATTTTTTAGTACATATAAATAAATACATATGTGAGGCAAAACTATTTCTTCACATATATATTTTTTCAAGATTATATTGTGAGTGCCTTCGAAGTTAGGAAAATTAAAGAACGACAGGAAATATTCAATACAATAAATTTTCAACTTTCGATTGTTAAAATAGAGCAATGTGTGTTATATTTATTTTAAAAAAAACTGAGTTTTTAAATTGAAATGCATCCACGGAAAGAAAAAATGTCGGAACAACGTCTTATAACACGCAAAAAAATAAATAAATAAATAAATAAACTTTTAAAAATATTTGCATATTGATTTGTCGTGCATGCGTAAAACATCTCACAAGCCTCATGAAGGCTAAACTGGTCGATGAGCAATCAAAATGGAATTTACAGTGTGTGAAATTACAGCTCCTGTAAAAAACTTTTAAAGAGATTTAAAACTCGGTTCTCAGTTGAAAACTTATTTCATGATGCCGTGTATTGCGTGCACAAATTCCTTTGCATGTTGAAATTCTGTATCTTGGAGTTAAAAGTCCCAAAAACAAAATTATCCAGGAGACTAGTTTCAATTTTTACTTTCTTCTATATCTAATATATAGAAGAAAGTATTGGATTCGTGCAAATTTTCGAATTTCGAATTTTGACGGATTCGAACGTTTTGAGTTGTGCTGAGTCCATTTCGACTATTTTTGGAAAATGTCTGTCTGTCTGTGTGTGTGTATGTGTGTGTGTGTCACGTCTGTGTGTGACCAGTTTTTTGTGGCCGCTCTACAGCAAAAACTACCGCATGAAATCGAACGAAATTTGGTACACATATGTGCCCCTATGTGAACTTGTGCCCATTGGTTTTTGGCGCGAATTCCTCCAAGGGGGGTGGAGCAATGAGACGTTTTTTGAGTTACGCGTGCTTGCTATTCCTCAGGAAGTAACTGGCGGAATCAAACAAAATTTGGTCCATATGTTGCCATTAACAGGGGCAGGTGCTGATTCAATTTTGGTGTCAATAACTCAAAGGGGGGTTGAGCTATAGAACGTTTTTTTGTCGTCAATTGTGACTGCTGTATCTCAAGAAATAATGAACGGAATGAAAGAAAAATTTATCGACAAGTAGCCCTTAGTGGGTATAAAAGCTGATTTTATTTTGGTGTCAACAGCTAAAAAGGGGGTAGCGCAATCGCCCGTTCTTTTTACTTTCTTCTATATCTAATATATAGAAGAAAGTATTGGATTCGTGCAAATTTTCAAATTTCGAATTTTGACGGATTCGAACGTTTTGAGGTGTGCTGAGTTCATTTCGACTATTTTTGGAAAATGTCTGTCTGTGTGTGTGTGTGTGTGTGTGTGTATGTATGTATGTGTGTGTGTGTGTGTATGTATGTATGTGTGTGTGTATGTATGTATGTGTGTGTGTATGTATGTGTGTCACGTCTGTGTGTGACCAGTTTTTTGTGGCCGCTCTACAGCAAAAACTACCGCATGAAATCGAACGAAATTTGGTACACATATGTGCCCGTATGTGAACTTGTGCCCATTGGTTTTTGGCACGAATTCCTCCAAGGGGGGTGGAGCAATGGGACGTTTTTTGAGTTACGCGTGCTTGCTATTCCTCAGGAAGTAACTGGCGGAATCAAACAAAATTTGGTCCATATGTTGCCATTAACAGGAGCAGGTGCTGATTCAATTTTGGTGTCAATAACTCAAAGGGGGGGTTGAGCTATAGAACGTTTTTTGTCGTCAATTGTGACTGCTGTATCTCAAGAAATAACGAACGGAATCAAACAAAAATTTTTTGACAAGTAGCCCTTAGTGGGTATAAGAGCTGATTTTATTTTGGTGTCAACAGCTAAAAAGGGGGTAGCGCAATCGCCCGTTCTTTTTTTCCATTGTGAGTGCCCTATCTCAAGAAGTAATGCTACGTTCTGGTTGAAATTTGGAAAATATGTGAATCCATACGTAAACAGGCTTTGGTTCAATTTTGACTCCAATCGCTCCAAGAGGTGTTGATTTTTTTTTTTTTTGCGAATAAAAATAGTTTTATTAATGCAACAATAAGAAAGATAAATCGTAATAGATTGTCTTCTGCGTATTTCTCGTGATTTTAATTGTATGGAAATGATAGGAAATATTATCTCAATGATTTAAAATTTTTAACTGTTGCCATCTTATGTTTGTTAACAAATAAAATATTTGTAATTAATTCAAGTAAGGCTTTTAAAGTAACTTTCGATTTTCGCTCTTTGTTTTGTTTTTACAATAATTCAGACATTGGGATGGTGGTCAAGTTTTTGCATGTGTAATTTTGTTTCTGTTAGGAATATTGCTTCCTCGTCAAGCATGGGGAGGGATCAGAAAAAGGAAAAATATAGAAGAAAGTTTCGTGATGGCCACAACATACTAGTTTTCCATTGTGAGTGCCCTATCTCAAGAAGCAATGCTACGTTCTGGTTGAAATTTGGAATATATGTTAATCCATATGTAAACAGGCTTTGGTTCAATTTTGACGCCAATCGCTCCAAGAGGTGTTGATTTTTTTTTTATTTTTTTTTGCGAATAAAAATAGCTTTATTAATGCAACAATAAGAAAGATAAATCGTAATAGATTGTCGTCTGCGTATTTCTCGTGATTTTAATTGTATGGAAATGATCGGAAATATTATCTCAATGATTTAAAATTTTTAACTGTTGCCATCTTATGTTTGTTAACAAATAAAATATTTGTAATTAATTCAAGCAAGGCTTTTAAAATAACTTTCAATTTTCGCTCTTTGCTTTGCTTTTGCAATAATTCAGACATCGGGATGGTCGTCAAGTTTTTGCATGTGTAATTTTTTTTTTTGTTGGGAATATTGCTTCCTCGTCAAGCATGGGGAGGGATCAGAAAAAGGAAAAATATAGAAGAAAGTTTCGTGATGGCCACAACATACTAGTTTCTTTTGTGTTGGTTTCTATGACTAGATAGTCATTATGGGGTTTCAAACTGAAATTATGTTGATCAAATCTTAGTGTTCCATGCCTCTGAATATAATTTAAAAAGTTGAGTAAGATTATTTTTAAATTCCGATTTAGAAAAAAAAAAGCCACATAATGTCATTTATCTCCCTGGTATATTTTCCTACCCACTGCTTGTGCTTTAGCCAGTTGGATGGAACCCTGAAGACAGCTTTGATTTTTTGATTCAGACCAGGAGTCGAGCAATCCCTAGTCCAGCACCCCCAATGGTATCGTTTCATTTGGTGGTATTTGTGACCACGAGCATGTTTAGCGTCCCCCAGTAACCATTAACGAAGGCGGTGGATCTTCGACCGGCTAGGATCGAACCCAAGTCCCTCCGGTCACAAGTCCAGGCCACCACGGCCCTACCTCCCAGCTACAGAAGTACACAATCATTCTCACTAAAAACTCACGCAAAAGTTCAGAAAAAATCAGGGCTGCGGAGTTGGAAGAAAAACTTCTGACTCCGACTATAACTCCGATTTTTTTTTATTATTTATTTTTTCCCCCCCAAATTTTCCTTCCTCATGGGAAGAGGGGGGGGGACCCGTAAACAGAGATTGAAATATTAATTCCTTTTTATGAAATTTTCGCGTTGTATTTTATTGTAAACCTAAGATGTATATAACGTCAGAAATTCAAATTATCCAAAGTTGCGATTTCTGAAGTAAAATTATTTAAAAATACTTAAAAATCCCATTTTTTTAAAAAATTGAATATTATTAATTTGTTCCCCTTTAGTGTTTAACTTAAAGATGTTGATCAAATCCTGTGCTTCCAATTTTTTAAAGCTGTAACCTGAGGGTTTTTTTTTTTTTTTTTTTTTTTTTCTTAGTCAAAAAAACTTTTCTTGACAGGGGAAGTCCTCCCCCCTTACGGGGGAAACCCATCTGGTGGATACCGCCTCAACTTAATTTCAGATTGTATAAAAATTGAAATACTTTAATTCTAACAAATTTCCCCAATAATATCCACCTAAACCTTAAATTTCATCTTGAAAATTTCAACGAAAATATTGCACTATATTGCGGGTAGAAATCGGGTTCATGTACGTCTGGAGCAAATTTTACGCAAAATGCGGCGGTATACAGCTTTGTACAAATAGCTTTTACTATAGCTACATTTCTTGGCTCAATTTTTAATTTTAGTTTTATTGCCAGCTTTCGACTTAACCTTAATAAGAAGATTTTAGGATTAACTTTAATTATTGAGTATTGTAACCAAGAAATCATGTACTGATTTCATTTTGAACTTTTTAGAGATAACCAAGCTTTCTTAGATAAAGTCTTTAGATTAAAAAAAATATATATATATTTTATCGGATCTTTTGGATTTGCGCTTTCGGGCCAAGCCAACACTTATTTGAATTTATCAAGCACCCTTAGAAGTTTCCCGACTTGCTCAAGCGATTCATATATCCTTTTAACTATTTTATAGCTAAGATCGAGGTAAAAAATATATTATTATTTTTATTTGAAAGTGATTACTTAGGGAATGTTAACCAACAAAATCGTTTGCTGACAGTTGCTATCACTTAAATAAAATTAAAAAATATGCAAACTGGGAGACGGCGTAGGTAGCTGTTACAGAAAGCTCGATAAACAATCAAGCTAGCTGGTTGCCACAATGACAAGCATTTTCTTATTAGTAACATGTTATCAAGTTAGTAGGTAGTCAGTTTTTTAAAAAATGCAAGGCGAGTCGGTGAAAATTAAAGAAATAAAAATCCCGGAGTCGGAGTCGGCATGTTTTCGAACGACTCCGACTCCTTTACCCCAAAATCAGTTCGACTCCGACTCCATAGCCCTGGAAAAAATCTTAATATATAAAAATCTTCTGTGCGGACGTTTGTCACCATAAGGCTTTTGGTAGAATTACAGTAACCGGGTCGCGTTGGCGTAATTTTTCAAAAACTGCCAAATTTGGCACCTACGACTCAATGTAAACAAAGTACTACAATGTAAACAAAAGAAATCATCCAATGAGTGTTGACCCAAAGATAAGGGGCGGAACTTCGGATTGCTCAAACTATCACCTTAGTAACTACAACTGTTTATTAACCTTTTTCTTTCTCTGATTGCAATCGTAAAGAAAAAAAAAAGGCATTAAAATTCTTTTTTCCTTTTTAAAATATTGCAAAATATGGAAAGAAACAAATGATAAGGCCTATTTTTTTTTATAGAACTATATTATTTTTCTTACTTTGAAATAAAAATTGTAGAAAAGACAAATGAGAGGTAACTTTTTTCAAGATGTTAACTTAAACGTGGGAAGATAAAGCGCAGTATCTACAGAGATGGATATTTGAGACATACAAAGAAACGTGTTTTGAGATTCGATACTAACAATAGCGAAATGATGGAATTTGATCTCTTTGTTTTTTCAGTGGAAAGCAAGTAAGCAAGCTTGTACAAGATGACTAAAATGCAACCCATAACAAAAATGCGAAAAAAAATTTAAATAAAAATTTGCCGATACTGCTCTTTACTTTCCCATTGCAGTAATATTGAACTCATTTTTTTCTGTAGGAAAAGAAATAAAATATCATGAATGATGTATGTGAATGAAAAGGTTCATGACGGAGATGGTGTTACTTTCTATTAACATGTTTAATTTGCTAAGGAACATTAAAATGAAACATAAATTTTTATCGAAATTTAACAACAGTAAATGTTGGATAGAACACGACATTAGTCTGAAATAAACTGAGAAAAAACCATTGAAAATACTTACTGTTTAATTAAGACTTAAAACGATCTACTAAATAAGTTAAATAATATAAAAATATTCATTCAGAGAACGTTATCATAACTAAAATTAGAATTCTAACTTACTGAATGAGTGATTACGATAATTACTAAATTTTAAATTTCAGATAGAACAATAAAACATGAAGGAAATAACTTACTGCGAACACATTCCAAAAATGTATGAATAACTAATTTTTAAATCTAAAACTTAAAAGAGTTAAAAGTGACAAACATTTCGCGATGTAAATTTTATAAAATGTTTCGAAGATCTAAAATTTGAAAAAACACAATATGTTGCCAATTTTCAGAAAAAAATCACCTTTGTGAAAATTTAAAATATTATTCTATGGAATTAAAAGAAAAAAAAAAGGATTTATTAAACAAATAAATTACTATTTTGTAAAGGTGAATTCTGAAATGGCTGATTGGCCAAACGAATAGCAAATCAGCTTTGGTGTAGGGTTACCAAAATTGCTCCGTCGCCAAGGTAAGGTAGCGGGTTGGCAGAATGAAATATTTATCGCCGCGACCCGGTTACTGGCTGGATTACAGTAACGTGGTGACTTGGCGACTTTGGCTATAAACAATAGAGTTGCGTGATCATTTGTTTTTTAACACGCTTTTATTAGCTTCACCTGTATGTATGTATCTTGTAACGGAATCTTGCAGTTCAAATTTCGCTCACTTCCTGCGATCGGACTCTTTTGAAATTTGGCACACGACCTCAGACCCGGTGACAATGCAATATTCTATAATCAAATTAATTAACTCTTTTAATTGTTAGTTTCCTCCAATTTTAATCAATATTTTGGCATAAATCCAACAATGTGAAAAAGGAAAAATTAAAAAAAATACATTAAAAAATGCTCGCAAAAATTATTTAAAAATATCTACAAAAACCTTTAATTTTTCTGCATCAGACAAAATTTGTTCCAATGTTCCAAGGTAATTAGAACATGAAATATAATTGTTTTTAACTAATTTATGCCAAAATGTAGATGAGCCTTCAATTAGAAATTCATTGCTGATCAGACCATTGTTGAGCAAAACTTTTATTCAAATGCATCTCAAATTTTCAAAGTAATATAAATATTAAAGCTACTGTTAACGTAATTTATTGTATTTTTTGTTTATTCGGCGAAATATTTCAAATTGCAAAGAATTGCTTTTGGTTTTTAAGAGTTTTTAGTCATTTTAGTTGAAAAATATGTTTATTTTACATTGGGAAAGGGGGGGGGGATGAGTGATTTTCACTTATTCAGAGAACTGTTTTTACCTTTATCATTTTTTTTAAACGATATCCTTTTGATTGTTTTATTATTTTTCATTTGGGGGATGTTGCAGCGGGATTTCCCGTTTGTTCTAGATGGACAGTTAAATTTTTACACTTAATATATGAAAACGCTTTTTATCCTTTGAGTATGGCTGAAGGAACAAACGATCAAGTACGGGTAAAAAAATAGTTAATAAAACAACTGCTGTGTGGGCATTAAACAAATCAAGTTGTAATAAATACACGCAAACTGACACCACGCAACTTAAAACATTTTCTTTTTACTTATTTTTTTCAACAAAACAGTTCAAACACTTGATAGTTTATTGAAATTTTTTTAACTTTTCAATTTACAAAGTCTGAACAGAACAACGTCTGTCGGGTCCTCTAGTATATATATGAATTTAAGACTCAACTTTTAATTCGCATACATGAGTACACGAGGGTGGTTCAAAAATACATGTAAAAAAAGTTTCTCCTAGATAAGAGGACACCCCTCAATATTTTTAGACTTGTGGACAGTAGTATGCTGGAAAAATTTTAGCTTCCCATTTCAACTGAAAGAGGGTGATCAACTCCCTCCCCCAAACTTCATATGTATGGGGAGGGGGTTAAAAAAATACATTGAACTGAAAAACAATGCTACATATTATAATATACACGAGTAATATGCATATACATTGCAATAAAATAATTTAGAAAAAAACAGCTGAGGAGTTTAAATGCTTCTAAATTTGTGACATTTTCTGTTCTAAGACTAATGCTAAATTGACGGGTCATTGAGCACATTCTTAAAATTTGAGTAAAAAAAAAAAAGGAATATCCTGGACTCTAGCTGAAAAAAAGGTTTTTTTTTTGAACCACTCTAGAGTACACGCATTCATTTTTTTTTTTTTTAACAATACTTGTTCCGGATAAGATTTAACTTCCCTTCTTTGCAGTTACCGTCCGATAAGAAGTCTTCCCAGCGCTACCAGCCAATCGAGCGAGGAGGGAGAGGAGGAAGAAGAGGAGGAGGAGGAGGAAGAGGTAGATGCGGAGGAGCCCCACGTTCTGGCCCCACCCTCGTCGGTGCCCCGTGGGGCGCATGGGCCGAGGCCTTGCCTCCTCTGGGCCTGCAAAGCTTGCAAGCGAAAGACTGTTGCCATCGACAGGAGAAAAGCAGCCACCATGCGGGAGAGGAGGCGCCTCAGAAAAGTAAGCAGGATTGTACAGGCAGTGGTCGAACATTCATTTATAGTGTTTCTTGAATTCAAAAAAATGGGCCGAAGAAAGACTAGTGGTTAGCGCATTGGACTTACGATAGGAGGATGCCAGGCTTGTGGTCCGATACCATGAAGGCCTACCGTGTTTGTACGGGGTTTGTGCTAGTTATATTGGCGGGACCAGAAATCCTGTGGTGAGTCGCTCAGCAGTTGCCTCGAACACATACCAGTCGTTGGCGTGCTAAAATATTTTTAGCTAGCAGTGTGAAGATATATCCAGCGTCTATATGAAAATACTTGCCTGCAGCTTAATTATGCCTTTTCTTAATAAGTGCCTAATCTGAAACAAGGGCGAAATTAGTCTTTGGGTGCACTAATGTTTATGCAGTAACTGATACTAGTGTTCGCCCAGTGGTCGAAATTCGACCATATTCATAAATGAATATTTGAGAAAACTTGTATGAATTTAACTATTTCTAACATTTTAATTTCTACTCTTACTCATGTTTACTGCATATCTGGAAGCATACAATTATTAATATGTACGCAAAATAACAAACAGTAATAATTTATTTCAATTTTGCTTTTTGTCTGTTAATCTCAAAATAAATGGATGAAAGAGGATATTTTGGCAATGGGGTCGTTTCCAAAAATTTTTAAAGTATTTTTTTCTGAAAGAGCATGCTTAAAAACAAGGGTTTTAACAATTTTTAAATAATTTTAAAAAAATTAATGTGTTTTAATTATTATTTTAATCGATGCGCAAATTGAAATTTATTTTTTACGCTTCTGCACATGGCATCAAAAGCAATGAAATGCCATTCACTGATGTCATTACGCACAGCGCAAATTATCATAACCTGGAAACATGGTTGACAGCAAAGCTTAAAAATTTTGCTCAGCTATGGAGTAGCGTGCCAAAGTACATAACTTGTAACGTCATAAAGACCACGCTTTATTTCCAAAATCAAACATTTAAAAAAAATAATAAAAACTAACTGTTGAAAAAAATAAAAGTTTTTTCTGGCTCCACGTTATTTCTTTTGCTTATTCTATCAATTTCATTGACTAAAAGTAGTACTTTTAACTGAAGAAAACAACCCCATCAAGAAATTTGTGTAGCCGTCAAATTCCGAGCTTAAATAATTTTATTTTGGATACCATGTTGTTTTGTGCTCACCCGATGCAAATCGACATTTCCCTCCTCTTTGTTTACGTATACAAAGGAAAAACATTTTTCGCGCTTTCATTGGAAACAAAAAAATTGACGCCAATGGATAAAAATCGCCAATCATCCAATTTTAGAATGGAATGAAGCAGCAAAACTCAGTTTATACGTAAAACTTCTGCGTGAACAATATTACTTATAAAACTTCTACTATTATTGAGTAATTTGCTTTGACATCGGCCTTAGAAATATTAATTTCCAAGTATGAAATGCACGAACTCTACTCGTGGCAACATATAACTGTCCATTCGAAAACACTGGACGTCGCAAAAAAAGTGCAATTTTAAAAAAAAGGTCGTCTTTGAGATTTAATTATGGTTAAGGGCGGTGTACAACTGAAGTCACACCTTTTAACACTTTCGACCCTCTCCCCCTTTTGTCACAAATTTTGCACTTCACCATACTCCCTCTTCCCTTAGTCACATGTCACTCTGTTTTCAATAAACGTTCCTATTAAAAAAAAAGCTTGTTGTCACATTCTACCCATTGTATGCCCCTCTTGTCATGTCTTTCCTCTCCCTTGTCACAAACTGTTACTATATCGTAAACCTCACCTTAAAGCGGGACTCCATTCGTGGACTGCCCCTATTTTGTGGCAACCGTATGCAAATGTAAGTTTCCCTACTCTTTGTTTTCGTATGCAAAGTAAAAACATTTCTCGAGCTGCAATTGGTGTCAAAAATTTGACGCCAATAGGTGAAGAGCGCCCGCCAATTTAACAATTATCGAAATCTTCCCGAATGAAATGATCCTGCAAAACTCAGATTATACGTAAAACGTCTGCATGAACAATGCTTCTTTTAATAAGATTAATATTATTGAGTAAGTTGCCTTGACCTCTGCCGTTAGAATTATTAAATTCCAAACAGTCAAATGAACGAATCCTACTTGCTACATTAAAAATTGTTACAAATAGACATTTCTGTACTACTTTTTTAAGAATGCAAAAGAAAAATATTTCTCGCCCTGGCATTGGTGCCAAAATGGATAAAGTTCGCCAATTTAACAATGGAGTCTTTTCCAAAATTTTAAAAGTATTTTTTTTTTTTTTTTTTTTTTGAAAGAGCATGCTTAAAAACAGAGGATCTAACAATTCTTTAAATAATTTGTTTAAGTTTAATATTTTTTAAAAATTACTTAAATCGGTGCGCTTTCATTGTTTACGCTTGTGTAGATGACATCACAAATGAAATGCCATTCAGTGTTGTCATTTACAGAGCAAAATATTTTATTCTCATCTTTACTCACGCGTATTGGCAACGATATGGTTGGTAGCAAGCGTAGAGCGCAATTTTAATTCGCTTCTTGATTATCATAACGTGGAAACGTGGTAGAAAGATGCGCCAAAGAGTGTCATGTGTGAAGTCATCAAGACCACGCCTTGTTTGAAAGATCGGACATTTTAAAAAGCTAATTAAAAAATAAATGTTAGGAAAATGAAAGTATTTTCTGGGTCCATGTTATTATTTATTATTTATTTGCTTATTCTATCAATTCCAGTGACAAAAAGTACTACTTTTGACTGAAGGAAACAACCCCATAATAGAAGTCGTTCTGAATGAAATGATGCTGCAAAACTCCCTTACGTAAAACTTCTGTACAAACAATATTCTTTGTAAAAGTAGGCATGATCTTGCCGTTAAATTAAAATTTCCAACAGTCAAATGAACGAACTCTACTCACGGCAACATCAACCTATAATGGAGTCTTTTCCAAAATTTTAAAAGTATTTTTTTCTGAAAGAGCATGCTTAAAAAAATAAGATCGAACCATTTTTTAAACAATTTGTTTGAGTTTAATATTTTTAAAAAATTACTTAAATCGGTGCGCTTTCATTATTTACGCTTCTGCCGATGACATCACAAATGAAATGCCATTCAGTGTTGCCATTCACAGAGCAAAATATTTTATTCGCATCTTTACTCATATGTATTGGTTGATAGAAAGCGTAGAGCGCAATTTTAATTCGCTTCTTGATTATCATAACGTGGAAACGTGGTAGAAAGATGCGTCATTTGTAACGTCATCAAGACCAAGCCTTGTTTGAAAGATCGGACATTTTAAAAAGCTAATTAAAAAATTTGACTGTTGGGAAAATGAAAGTATTTTCTGGGTCCTTGTTATTTTTATTTTTTTTTTTACTTATTCTATCAATATCAGTGACAAAAAGTACTACTTTTGACTGAAGGAAACAACCCCATTGTCCATGCGAAAGCACTCGACGTCGTAATAATACGCCAATTTTATCAAAAGTTTCACCTTCCTTGCGTTTGACGAACCTCACCGGTCTACCGGTAAGTAACCGGTAACTAACCGCAGCGTTCTATGAACAACCGGTTACCGCATCGGTTACCATTCTAAGCTGTTGATTGGTTGAATGGAGCACGTGATCTGCTGTCACGTGTTTAATTAACCGGTCGCTACCGGTCGTGCTCGTCGAACGTAAGTCAAGAGATCTGTTTGTGGTGATAGCAAATGCAGGTATTATTGGGAGAGCTGGAACTGGAAGTCATCCCTCACTCCGTAAAATAATTCATTTAAATATTAAAATCGCGAACACATAATCAAAGAGAAAACATTTTAAATGCCCGTAGTAACCCAAAAAGCCTCAATAATAAAAACAAATGCAAGTATTTCATTTCTTTATGCTCAAGCGAGAATTGGCAACACCACAATATTATCCAGCAATTTCTTCACGCTAACTATGTCGCGTGAAAAAGCAAATAAAAATGAATTTTCATTAATTTTTAATTGCTTCTAGCGCGTTTTCTAGCCATTTTAGCGGATTGGCATTTTCGAACGGTAAACCGGGTAGAACGTGTTTTATAGTATTTTGCACGAGCTTTCCAACCATACCAAGCTCGAAGCGCTAAAATGCATTTTTCATGTAGAAAGAACTGTTTAAAAAACCAATTAAAACTTAATGTTTCACGCTTCCAACAATGAATTTCAACAATGGAAAAGAGATAAAATTAAAATTTTTGAGTTGCGCTAACTAAAAAATGCTTATAACTTTTTTTTCTAGTGGATTAAGGTTATTGGACCTTGGGCGCCCTGACCTTTTCTTCGTTAGGAGTATTTTTTAAAGACCTTTCCAGCCATATCAAATTCGAAAAAAATGGACCGTCCGTTCGCGTAGAAAGAGCCATTTAGGACGAAAATGCGTTTTTAATTAATATCTCCGTTAATTAGCGTTCGATTTTAAAAAAAATTTGTTGATGACACTGAAACGCGGCAATAGCTACGAAACAAAAAAAAAAAGAATGAAGGAAATCGGTTCACGAACAGAGGAGGAATCGGTACCGAAAGAAAACGGCTTGCCTATTAATATATAAAGATGTTTAAAAATCGCTTGAAAGCCTTCTTGACTCCGGTTTCGGGTGGATTTTTTGCAGATTTGTAACCTAACTTTCATCTTTAAATTTGCGATATGAAGCCATGCAAACCTCTCACTAGTGTGTTGAACCATTGTTAGCTGCCAGTCTGAAGATATACTTAGCTCATGTATGAAATTATTTGCCTGCAGCTTAATTGCAACTGTTCCAGACCAATGAGGCCCAAACAAGGGCGGGGTTGTAATCTCTGGTTGTTTCAACGGAGCTGCTCGGTATTTGTTTGTAAGCCTAAATATGACCCATTTTATCCCATTCACACAAAAGATAGAAATAAAAAAGAAAAATCTTAGTATTTTATTTCCTAAAAAGATCAGTTTATGTGATCAAATTCTTTTGCGAGGAAAGACTTCAAATTTATCCTGCCGTTAAATAAAACACAAACTATTTTAGGCAGTTGAAAAACCATCTGTTTTGCAAAGCAGCTTCAAAGTTTGTAATATGCTTGCTATATTGAAGAAAAACACGTATTTGGTATTAAAAGCTGTTGCCAACAAACTAAGTGATATTCTAAAAAATATTTTATTTAAAAAAATTCAATTTTGTTTTTGTTCATACTCAGCTAATTAGAAAATGACTCATTTTACCCAATGATCCACTTTTTTTCCCTACCTTACCGACAGTCTCTTGATTTCTTTAACTGGGCCATTAGTATACGCCTGTAGTTCTGCCTTAGCCCAATTTGAGGGCGATAACTTACAGTTGATGGAAGAAACCTCTTCTGAAAAGTTTGACATTCTCGCTGCTATTTCTCTACAGGTGAATGAGGCGTTCGAGACACTGAAACGCCGCACCAGCCCCAACCCAAACCAGCGATTGCCCAAGGTGGAAATTCTCCGCAATGCCATCGACTACATCGAGAACCTGGAGGAACTGCTGCAAGGGGCACATCATGTTTTCGGAAGACACCCGCGGCAGGTTATTGGAGAGAGGAAGAATCTACTGCACCCATTCGAATACCGGGTGAGTGTTCTAAGTGTTCTTTTTTGTACCAACTATTCAAAATGAATCGCCTTCGGTGTGCTTGCAACGAAGAATTCTTGTTAAGAACAAGCAGACGATTTTTTCCCTACTTTTTGACTTCCATCTATCATTATATAACCAATCGAACATTTCAAAGCACCGGAACGCAAATTGTTTTTTAAGTGAAACTTTTTATGCGAGGGCTTTGAAATTCTGATCCATATAACCTTCTTCAGTGATGGAAATGACGAAGTTGTGTTTTAACTGCTGTAGTTGTTTTTTAACTGTTGCCAAAAACAATGAAACATAGCAGTAATTATAAAGTTAAATTACTTCCGCTTTTTAATTGTTATTTCCTTTCGCTTGCCCAGCATACACGTTAATTTTTTTTTTTTTTTCAACGATTCACAACTTTGAACTAATGAAAATTCTTGTACATGTATTTGATAAAGTCCAGGAATTCATCTATGAAATGACCTTTTTCAAAGTCAAAGCGAACTGTAATTGAAGACCTCGGTAAAAGCTGGGGCGGGTAGCTAGCTTTGTTTAAGCACTTTTCAGGAATCACAAAAAAAAAAAATCTAATTTGAATTCTGAAACTTTGATGTCAAATTATGTTTTTCGCAATCACGAGTTGCGACAAGACCCTACTCATTAGAGTTATTGTTTCTAGAAATGAACCCCCCCCCCAAGCATGCCCCTCCTCCTGGGTGGTTATGTGTGTATAGTTGTGTGTGTGTAGGCTTAAGTGTGTGTACGTAGGCCTGTGTATGTGTGTAAAGGCGCTCACGCGTTGGCGAGTGTGTATGAGCATGCGTGTGAATTACATGGACGCCACCACCCAGCAGAAGTGGATTCCGGGGGACAGTGCTCAGGAACAGAGCAGCCGTGCCGCCGCCGCGCCGGTGGGCGGTGGTGCTGCTGGTCCAAGCTGAAAAATAATCCCAACGCCAAGGACTGTCAAATAAGAACAATAAGCAATCGTGATTGCTCAAAAAAAAAAAAAGAGAGAGAAAGAAAAAATTTTAAAAGTTCATTCTTTCATATTGTTTTTCTTCCTTAATCGGGACACTCGCTAAAACTTGATGAGACACATACAGCCCATAGCCGGGATCGCCGCAAATCTTGAGAGAAGGGGATTCGCGGAGGGGCTCTCTAAGATTCGCGGCGGTCTCGGCATGGCATGGCCCACAGGCTGAGTATACAGTCGAACTCTTTTATAACGAGCACTGTTTTAACGAAAACCAGGATTTAGCGAAGAAATCAGGAAAATTTGGTTGGTACAATGTTAAACTTATGGGAGCATAAATCGGTCGCTTTTAACGAGCAAACCCCGCTTAAAGCGAGCAGTATTTTTGTGATTCATAAAATTTCCAATCCGATATGTTCTGATATGAATTCCGATTTCAGCTTAGTTTATCCTTTCTTGGAAAATTTTTTTAACTTTCCGAAGTCAACCGAAAGTTAATGATGAGTCCTGAGAACATGTGATGACGGTCCTTTATTTATTTATTATAATAATAATAATTATTCTTTTTTCAAAATATTTGTGGAGTGGAGAAGCATTTGAATAATAAATATTTGTTGATGCAAATATGTTTCCACTTCCAAGGATATTACAGAATGGATTCAAACAAATGCAAATGAAAAAAAAAAAAAAACAATGAAAGCAACGACGATAACGACAAATGCGAAGAATTTAAAACTGAACCATCTTCAACATCAATGGCTTCTGATGTACAGAAAAACTTAAAACCTTTCTTCGAAGTCAAATGTCGATTTTTTTTCGGGAGCACAAGAAAGATACAAGGAGACAATAAGGCAGTTCAAAGCAAATAACCAGAAATAATAATAATAAGACAAAGCAAGTGCGTATAAATTTTCATGATTTTTCACGAGCTCGTCTTTTACGAGCACTCGGTTATAATGAGCAAACATCGCGGTCCCTTCGCTCTCGTTATAAACTAGTTCGACTGTAGCTGCATTATCGCTCCGAATGAATGGTTTCCTAAAAGAAAAAGATGAACGTGTGTCATACCAATTAAATAAGATGCCATGTTTTTATCTTTTGACTGCAAGGATGAAATTGGTAGCACAACGGCTGATGATTTACTTAACAAGGTGGAGGATATTACAGCCAATGGTTGAACTAACTTGTGTGTTAATTCTCCATTTTGCACATCTCTCATATATATGTTTTCTTCCTCCAAGGCAGGACGTGTTCAAATTTCTCTTTTAACCTTTCGCTATCATTTAAATTAGACTCTAATAGATACGTCTAAATGCGACAAGTAACTATCTACAATATCACAGGCCTGAAAACTCGCCTCGTTAAGGTTGGTTGTCTTTGAAAGATGCCCGTGTGGTTAAATTGCGAAATATGTGATTTGAATTCGTCTAAAGCACATTCGAGTTAATTAGCATTTTTTAACAGTTTCTTTTTTCTCTATAGAGTTTGTAGTTGTATGGTAAAATTTCACGTTACACTACAATTAAACGTTATATTCGCTATTGTAGAACTTCATGTTTAAAATTTGTAAATATCATGAAAGCAGCGACAAAAGTGAAAATGGGCTCGCATGTATCTTCCTTTAAATTTTACAATAAGCAAAGCGTGGTGGGTATCGCTAGTACAAAATAAACTTTTATTCTTAATCCTGAAACTTACTATTTGACAATTCTTAACGTTACAAATGTACCTATTTTTTATTTAGTTACGATAATGAAAGTCACCTTCTGACAAACATTATCAATTGATCACTTACTCAATTTAACATTACAGAGAATGCTGACATTTAGTTAAAATCCCTTTAACCTTCCCAAAACAAAATTTAGTTTGGTATTTTAAGAAATCCCTTTTAATGTAAAATTGTGGGGAAAAATCATTCATCACTAAATGGCTTTTTAATAGTTTACCAATACAGATGAAGTACTCAGATCGACGTTGCCATTAGTGTCTGAGAAATTACGCTTAGGTGCATCAAAAAATGGGTGAATCGATGGGAAGGACATCTCTGATACAAATTTAGAACGTTTAAAATCGACTTCGATTCGTTTTGTTTCTAAAACGGGTTTTGCTTTCTATTTTAATTGAAACCGCTCAAAAACGATATTTTTTTTCGAAATTGAAAATCATTGTTCGTGTAACCTCTGAAAGACATTTAGATCACGTTCGAATGGGACGACCGGCTGAACCGGTAGGCTGGTCATATGACCGTCAATGACGATGACGCAAGTGGTTAGTATCCGAGTTAAAATAGAGAGTTGTAGGAACTTGAATGCTGCACTAGAAGTTCTACAAAATTAGGCAAAACACCAGTAAAAGTCACTGCTTCACTAGTGACCACTTTAAGTTTACTTATTTGCTTTGAAGAAAGAAATGAAAGTTAATAGTGTGATTTTTGTTGGTACTTAATGTAACTATCGTAATTGAATCAATTTTCTTCATCAGTTATTTGAATTTAAAGTAAGAAATGTAAATTCTTCGGATGGGAGAATGTCAGATGGCCACTACTGAAATTTTCAGAACTTGGATTGGGCACTACTGGATCAATTTTGAGGTTTGGGAAAAATCTATAAAAAAACTGAACAAATTGAAATTCTGACATTTAAAAAAAATGGGACGATTAAAGAAGAGTTCGAGTATAATACGCTCATTGAGTTTTAAGAGAAGCGATTACTATTGTAGACCCACAGTTTAGAAATGTACTTCACTGTGGCCACTACTAGTGCATTTTAAACCTTGAAGTAGCCATTACTGGTGTGTTTACTTTACTTTTAAATGTAACTATTAGTAACTACTTTTCCATTCTTGGAACTGCAGCATACGATTTGTCTCAGTCCCCAAAGGTCAGTCGGGTACCTCTCTCTCCTTTCGAACATCTCTAAAGAGTTAATTTCTCATCATTTTAAAGAAAACTTACACAGTGCGTTGCATCTTCACTTCGAATACTACCATAACCTTCCACGTCTAAATTTGGGAAGAGTTCTCATCCCTCCGAACCCTTTTAAAAGCAGGCGATTTCTTTCGGCTTCCAGTCGCTAATTCGTCACCGTCTCTCCCTTTTCGTTTGCACTGTAGCGTGAGATGATACGCTACTGTTTCCCGCTGCAAATAGAAAGATTAGAAGATGCACTTTGCATTCTTCGCTCCCTCTTCTCCTCGCAAAAATAATGACTTCGAGCTGTTGTCACATTAGCGCAAGACGAGAATCAGTCACGCCCGCGAAAAGTTTCTATTCCATCGAAAGAATATTCTATGTGTTAGAACCAAGGCCCGATTAACCTCTGCAATTTTGGGGAAGCTCGGTCTCATTTTAAGGCCCCACACTTTTTATTATAGGATTTTTTTTTTTTTTAAATATTCTATGCACATTGATACAACACTGACTAATACTAAGTGACTCAGCAGAATTCAAATTTAAGTTTATTTCACCTTACCGACCGACAGATTTTTTTATTATTATTACATACGTTGCACTTGAATTCTCAGTAACATGGGTAGTAACATTTTGAATCATATTTGACACTTCATAAAGGAAATTAAATGTCATAAAGGGACATTGTAACAGAGTTGAATCAAATCTCACGTTTGAAAATCTAGCTTGTGGCAACATTTTATCAAATGTGTCCTTACTTTCTATAATAGTTTAATTCCTTCAAACATTTTTGTTTAGCAAATTCTATTGCTTGCAACCTCCTTAAAAAACTCAGTTAAAAGCAGAAACTGGATTTGCTAAGCACAATTTTACAGTCATATTTGGGCCCTCTAAAAACTTTGAGGGAAAGCTCAAGCTTCCCGAGTCTTTTGGGTAATCAAGCCCTGATTAGAACAAATCCTTTATACCAATTTTGGCAAACCCGGCCTTGAACTCCGTATGCCAATGCCATCAGGGGTACCCCGCAGGGCCACTGAGAGCTAAGGAGAGCTCCTCGTCAATTTGGTCGCCGAAAACCCCTCCACCCCGAAAACGTGGCAAATTTATACAACTCCATTTCCTATCCGGGCTCCTTCAAGGAACGGGGCCCTAGTTTCCGACTAGGTCGACGTGACACTTCGTCGGCCCTGGTGCCCCGATGGGAGGACACAGTGACCTCCAAAAACTTCCTTATTCAGCAATTTTTGTCTGACGATTCGGCAAATTCATCATCATTCGGTAAAACTTGGAGTTCTATTCACCAAAATTATCATCAAGCGGTGATGAAATTCGGAATTTCGTTCGCCAAATTTATCATCATGCGGTGAAATTTGGAGTTCCATTTGGCAAATTGAGAACTTCTGCCCTCCAAAAATTTTAAGTTTGGGGAGCCCCTGACTGCCATATTGTTTATAAGAGAAGCCATCTTTGGTAAATATGTATGTTTTGTAGGTATTTATGTTCGATATACAAAGTAATAGGACTAGATGGAATAGAATGAAATTTGGCACAAAATTTAATCACTTCCCGAAAAAGTTAACGCGTGCTGTCTCAATGAAAAAATTCGAATAAATTTTGCTTTTCTTCTGGTTTTAAGTAAAATTACCAGTTTTAAAATATCTCATGGCAGAAACGTCATACTTTTTTTTCTGCAGCACACATTGACTCTCAAAAAACTGCACAAGATTCAATGAAAACCTACCCATGGTTTGAACAAAACATAAGTCCTCTTACATCTCTTTGCCTCATTTTTTTTCCTAAGTTCGTAGAGTAATTAAAGCACGCCTAATATTTGTTATAAGCAGTTTTTAAATTTTTAAATGAGCTTCACCTAGACATTTAACTGCTGAAACGGCGTCATTTCACCAAAACACATAGTCAAACACATAGACAGTATAATTTCTGCTGAAGCGAGATATGAAGTTAGATACAAATCGTTTTGGGAGTTAAGGCCTAATAAAGATAAGTTCATTATGCTATGTGCCATAGATATAATATTGATTCGGATCTTAATTGTAACCGAGGTTTTCGACAAACCCGCAAACCACAAAGAACTGGATGGATTAAAAAAAAGAAAAATAAATAAAATCCATGCCGGGTTGGGGTGTTTTTGGGTTTTATTATGTGTAACTGAAACTTTCAGCCTTAACCATAATTATGCACAAATTTACCCATACATTAACGGATTATTTTTGATGAATATTTCTTAGAAATATCTTTTTAGCCATTAATTTCTTAATTCTATCTCCTAATATTTCTGTAGAGTAAAGGAAGAAAAATATAAGTTACTAATATAATATTACGTCAGTTTTGATTTTATTTCATCTCACAAAATAATAATTTATTTAAAATTCTAATCTCTTTACAAGTTATTTAATATAGAAGACATAATATCACTTATTTGAGCATTTAAATTGCATGCCTTTAAAATTCTATTCATTAAAAAGAGCTGCATAAAAGCAATATCGTACCTAGCAGAGGTGACACCAGGGGCGGTAATTTGTGGTGTCATGTCTTCCTCCCCTCAAGCTCCGAAAAAAAAATGAATATTCTATATAAACACGAAAACAAGCAATTCATTTAAGTTTCAGAATCCTGATCCTGAGTATAGTTTTCGCGGCATGATGTGGGGTGGTGGGGAAAAAGGGGGTTCGGGAGTTTTCCCCCCAAGAAAATTTTAAAATTTGTAGTCTTAAAAATGCATTTTAGCTTCATATTTTTCAAAAACTTGCAATTCCACTTTGGGTTTCACCCCCCTCCTCCCAGACGGGTGATACCCGGGAGGATCGCCCTAAGGCTCCTATAGTGGTCTAGTTATAGGGGTTCTAGACCGCTCCCTCCCGTAGTGACAACACTGATAAAAGTATGCATGGAATGATGTATGTATCTGCTAATGCTGGTAGTTTTAACTTTACTCGTTTAGAAATAAATACTAAATTTCAAACTGTGACTTAAGTCCTAGTTGAAATGAAACAAAAATGCTTAATGATCAGATTTGTTTAATGAAAATTTTTATCCGTGGATAACTTTAAGTAATTGACGCCTTTTCATCACCTCATTCTTTTTCATGCTATTGTCTACATTAAGCTTTTGAAAAAAATAATTTTGAAAATACAAATTATAGTAGGAAATCGATTTTTTAACTAAGTACACTACTATCATTTTGTACGAAATGTTTTTGTAAGCTAAAACTACTCTCTCCTGGAAATAGTGTATCTTTAAAAACTTCTATAAAACCCCAAAAAGACCAATTAAATCCAATAAACTTCACCCGGTCGGAGCTTTTTAAAAAAATTTGGGTTTTTTAAAACCCTATTTGTAACAATGTGCTTTGCTAAACGCGACAAAATTTTTCCTGTGCCAGCATAAAAAAATGTGGGGCTGGTGTTTGGCGTAAGACATTTCTAAAGCCTTGGTTTCCTAGAAGCGAATCGCCGATCTTCGACTTCGCTCATCGACGTAACGTTGAAATCAAAGTCAAGTGGATTCCGACGTGACCACTCAGAACGCCGAATTGGCTCGGGCGCGCATGAGCAGAAGAATCAAGTTTTCGCCTCGGCGAGGAACGACGCCGACGCTAAGCGTGTTCGCTTCTAGGAAACCAATGCTTTATTGCGGACAACGCCGGGTAATTTTGCATATTGTCTAAAAAATTGAGGATAATTTTCATTCAACTGACGTAGGATAAAGTTTATAATGATTTAGACTTTTCCCTGTTTCTCCGTAATGGAGTGGTTTCCTTCAGTCAAAAGTACTACTTTTAGTCACTGAAATTGATAGAATGAGTAAAAAAATAACATGAATCCAGAAAATACTTTCATTTTCCAAACAGTAATTTTTTAATTAATTTTTTAAAATGTCCGATTTTGAAAACAAGGTGTAGCCTTTATGACGTCACAAATGATGCAATTTGGCGCATGTTTCTACCACGTTTCCCCGTTATGTCGATCAAGAAGCGAATTAAATATTGTGCTCTACGCTTGCTATCAACCATATCGTTGCCAATACACGTGAGTGAAGATGCGAATTAAATACTTTGCTCTGTGATTGGCAACACTGAATGGTATTTCATCATTTGTGATGTCACACGACAGAAGCGTAAACAATAAAAGCGCACCGATTTAAGTAATTTTTTTAAAATATTAAACTTAAACAAATTATTTAAAAAAAGGTCAGATCCTATATTTTTAAGCATGCTCTTTCAGAAAAAAATACTTTCAAAATTTTGGAAACAACCCCATTACGTAGCGAAACAAGTTTTTGGAAATCACCGAGGTTGCCTTATTATCGCAATAAACCTTTCTTAGGCGTTACAAAAATGAATATTTTTTAAAATCCTTTTTATTTATTTGTTTATTATAAGAAAAATAAAACTCGTGACTTAAAAAATATTAAGGCGTCAAAACACTTCTACTTAGAGTAGGTGTTTTGCAATTTTGGCTCCTAAAAGCAGAAAATCACGATGTTTAGCTCCCAGAAAAAGTGATTCAAAAGCTAATGAAGGACAATGATGATGAGTTTAGTACCAAAGAAGGAAGGGGCTTTTTACAAGTTTTGACATTTAAAAAGAAACGATACCACAGCTCGAACTGAATAAAATATCCCCCTAAAAGAAATTTTGTATGTCTTCGAGAGCAATGGATTACCTTTGAGTGATATGGATCTAACACAATTTTTTCAAATTTTTAGAAACAATATATGAGTTCAGAAATGAGATTCAGCTCATTTTGAACCTTTTAATGTATAAAAATTGCGTCAAGCTCAACAGTTTTCATTTCTGCTATGTTTCAGCATCAACATGTGTATTAAAATATTATTTGTTTACATTTTGTGTGACACTACGGGAACGTTGATGAAGTACGTCCCATCAAAGAGGGCTCCCGTCCAAAACCCGACTGCGAGTTCGGTACCAGACACATCTGAGCTAAATGCTCAAGCAGCGCGGAGT
This sequence comes from Uloborus diversus, assembly GCF_026930045.1. Taxonomy (NCBI): domain Eukaryota; kingdom Metazoa; phylum Arthropoda; class Arachnida; order Araneae; family Uloboridae; genus Uloborus; species Uloborus diversus. Next base: position 91,555,531 of record NC_072737.1, on the reverse strand, counting down.
GTAAAAGAAGCGGAGTCGAATTGGAAGTGACAAGATGAAAACCGTCTGCAATCTCCGCCAGCTCCTGAAAATCGGAAGTTTTCAGCTCAGGCGGATGCAACGACTGATAACGCTCACACCTTTAACCGAAAGGAAAAAAAAAAAAAAAAGGGAGAACGAACGAGAGAAAAAAAAAGAAAAAAAAAACAGAAAACAGTGGAGTGGTCTTGAGAAGTATTAAAAAAGCTGAAGTCATTTGTAGTCTTCTTCGTCTGTCTAATAGTGTTATTCTCAATTCGATTAAAGAAAATTAGCAATTTATTTTTAGGTTATTTTCATTTAGAATGTCCAAAAATACAATTTAGCACATAAAAGCAAAAAGAAAAAATCTCTTGCGCTGGAGAAACTGGCAAACAACTATTCTTTAATCCTCATATATATATATAATAGGCGTTGATCGAGTAACGCGAGTGTTTCAACAATGAAACTCGCGCCACGACATGATAATTTGATAATATATTTTGTTAATGTTTAACATGCTTAGAAAGGCTTTATTGTGACAAGGCTGAACTCGATCCGGTAACTTAACTGTTTTACTGGTAAGACTGTGTCATTTCAGAGGAATGAAGAAACGAAAAAATGGTCAACATCGAAAGCTACCTACTGGAGTTTAGGGTTCACCCACTGGGGTTAGGGTTACTATTTCAACTATCAAAATATCACCAAACATGCAATAATCGTTCAAATGCAGGAGCAATTTTCACTCGTCATATATCTTGATGGGCGACTTTATGCAAAATTTAAATCAGGATTGGGGTCAGTATTGTGTAGTTATGCCAGCAGACGTGAAATAAAATAGTTTACAGAGAAAAATATGAACTAGACTGAACATTAGGATTACTTTTCGGTAGTCAGGTGGAAACCGTACCACAATCACGTGATTAGTTGGCAAGTTGACAATCGGTTCCTTTGTACCGTATTACCCGCATTATCCGGCATGCCGCAAAATTCGGGTCACCAGATTTTCAATAACACCTGCCTGGTCCTTTCCGGCATACCGGAAAAATCGAGGTTAGGGAATAAAAATTAATACTATAAAAAATATATGTCCAGCTTAAAAATGAATATAAGTTCTACATATATCTTATTAGTATTAATAAAAAGTTTAACTTTGAAAAAATATTTACTAACAATGACATTTATTAACAAGAAATTTAACAAGATAAATATTGTTTAATAACGAATAATTTTAAAAAAAATAATAAATGAAAGTAAGAAAGTAAATATTTAAGCAATAAGTTACCACAACTAAACCAGTGCTAAAGAATTTTCCATACCTATTCAATAGATAAAAATTAAACTTACCTCTCTAAAAGGAACCTAAAATAATTTATTTAAAAATATTATGAACAAATCGCAGTAACGATGATTGCTTCTGAATTAATTACTTTATTGACATATAATTAAATCCATTAATAATGATCTACGATAAATAACAAGCACACATTATATACAATACACATTTTTTTTTTTTTTTGAAAGAAGGTTATTTTCCGGATTTATCTATTTTTTTTCCTTACAGTGGTTTGCTTTTTTATTGGAGCTGAATGGGAAAATTTTGTTTTGTTGCAAAATGAACCTTGAATTATCCGACATGCCGGAAAGTTCGAAATTCCAGGCATGCTGGTCAACCTCACTTTTTTTTCGGCATGCCGAATAATGCGGGGTAATACGGTACTCATTAAGGTGGATCGAAAAAAATGAAATTTCGAATCTTAATTTGGAATACCCACCAAAAGCTGTGCATGTGTAAGAACAATACACATGTAAAATATTATCAAGTTTGAACAACTCCTTGAGGGTCCTACCAAGGCTTGAATTTCTCCAAAATTAGGAAAAAAGGTCAATTTTCCAAAATTTTATACAAATAATAAGGTTCAAAATTTTTGTTCTAATACCATTAAAATGTTTCCATTTAAAACGCTTTTCATATATCTTCAAAATTATTTATATTCTTTGCAGTATTAGGTTCGCACACAAGTTCGTAAAATTTCGTGAAATTTCCAAAAACTGACTTTTTTTAAGCCTTCTTGCACATTGCAATATTTTTTTTTTAAAGTTCTTTTTTTTTTTGCAATGACTGCAGAATGCAGTTTTAAATGGAAATGAAATTATACTTTATTATATTAACAGCCCAGCACCTACGACAAGGAGCGTAATTGCTTCAAACTGGACCAGTGGTAAATTGTCGCATCTGTCTAGCAATTTACCTACTGGTGCTGCAAAAATTCACATGGGCCAGCAGTTTCACCATCAAGTAATGTGAACAGGTAACGCAAAGGCTGCTCGTATGCAGTTCACAGATTAACCTTGGGACAGGATGTCCAATTTTATTCTCTATGGCCGCAATTGCACCGTTCTTTTTTCTGGTTTTCGTGGCCGTGCCATCACAGTCAAAAGCTAAAATATCCTTAAAGCTTAAACAAATTTTCAGTACAAAAATCACATTGCTGTCACGACATTTTTTCCCGTTCCAGAAGTTGGTGTTACATGACCCAAATAAAGAGAATTTGATTTTTCAACCATGGATTCCTCGCTTATGGTTCTTCTATGGTATCTGTCTCCAACCATTTCTTTTTGTCATAGTTTTGTCTTTACGGCTATCGAAAAATGGACTTTTCAAACCCTTTCATTTCTAGTTCGCAGGTTTTGAACAGAAGCACGTACTTCGTCTGTGACACCTGTGACACTTTTCTTGCTGTCTTCGAATTTTATTCCTATCAACGACTTTAGAGCGATCATTATTTGACACAGTACCAAAATCCTGTAATGTTTCTGAAGCAACATCGCACATCTGTCAGAAATGCCGTATTGGTAGCACACTCTTGATAGCGTTGGGCAGAGAAAACGTCATTTGTTCCACTTTTGAAGTGACATCAACACCAAAAAATGTTGATGGCTCTGTTGGCGGGAGCATAGCGTTGCAAATTTTTCTTCTTCTGGAAATGAAACAAAACATTGCTATTCCTCATCAGTGTAATTACAGCATCTCGTTACGTAAGTGAAAATCTGAAAAAAATATTAATCCTGTCATTCAACGAAATGCCTGTTTTTGCCACCCGGAAAATATTTCCTTAGCAGTGATCACTGATGAAAGAAGTACATCAGAGAATTGGCTTTGCGAAGATTTTGAAGGCCAGACAAGTGGCTTCTGTTCATGAAGAAATAAGAGAATTCTACAATTCAAGGATTAACTTTGATGCATCATACTACTCTGATGTTATCAACCGGCAAGAATGTGCAATAACTGCCACCCCTTCTTCTATTTTAGCTGCCATATCTAATGAAAGTTTTCAGCAATACATTGAAAACACCAACGCCAATTTTGCGTTCGTTATTGTTTTTTCAGTTAGTACAACTAAATCATTTTGATAGTTTACTTCTAATGTAAAATGAATAATAAATTTATACTTAATACATGTGGCTCGGCAGATGGAAAAGGTAGAATGGAACTCGAAATGCAGTCACCTGTTTTTAGTGGATGCTGGGCTGTTAATGTAATAAAGTTTAACTTCACTTCCGTTTAAAACTGCATTCTGTATAGGCGTTGTAAAAAAAGAAACCTGGACTTTATAAAAGAAGAAATATTGCTATGTGCAAAAAAGCTTAAAAAAAGTCAGTTTTTGGTTAATTTCGCGAAACTTAACGGCTTATGTGCGAACTTAATAGTGCAAAGACTGTAAATAATTGTGAAGATACATGAAAAGAGTGTTCAAAGGAAGTATTTTATCCGTATTATAACAAAAATTTTAAACACTAGTATTTTCATAAAATTTTTAGAAAATTGTACTTTTTAAAGATTTTTGGAGAAATTCAAGCCTTCGTAGGACCCTCAAAGAGTTGTTCAAACTTGATAATATTTTACAGGTGTGTTGTATTTAAAAGTGCACAGCTTTTGGCAGGTATTCCAAATTAAGAGTCAAAATTTCGTTTTTTTCGATCCACCCTAGTACTCATTGATCAAAATTGTAACACACAAATTTTCACATGAGTACACGGTTATGGAAGTTTAAGAACAACTCTTCTACACTGTGTTGCGCTTATAATCTGGATTTTATATAAGTTTGCAATGGTTTCATCAGTTGTGATTTTTTTTCAAAACATGCAATACTTCGCATCCATGCCAAGCGGTTTATAGTCTAGCTAAATCGTTAGAAATTACCAAATTTCTGTCCCATTCGCAAAAATCAGGCCATAACAGCTTTTGTTTGCTATGCGTAGGTTTTTACTTGCTGAGACTTTTACATACTGAATGAAGTCAAAAACTTCATTTCCCATTCAGCATTTAGTCGTTTTCGCAAGTTCAACCTTTTTTCCATGGACTCACTAGTTTTCAAGATTAGCTTACAATTTTCATCAATGTGTACAACATTAAGCAGAGACCGAATGAACCAAACTATTGCAATATGAAAATACGATGAATTTTTGAAACTATCGCAAAAAAATCATAATAAAAGAAATACTCCGTTGAAATGACAATGTAGTTTCAGAAATATTTATTGTTTAAGTTTCCAGATTCATCATGGGGCTATTCCAAAAACATCACAAAAAAGCATTTGCTGGACATGAGAAACTGCCGTCGTTCTTGTTTTGGCACCACCACGTGCCAGCATCCTCACCTTGAGGCGTTGAATAAAAAAGATTCTTTTTTTCTAGAGATGTTTGGAGCAGATGTCACTCCGATCTGTCTCCTCCCCCGTCTCCGCTAGTCTGTCATCGCGGGCAACAGGTGAAGAGCACCTCTTCACCCCTCTCTCGTTCCTACTCAGACGATCTTCCTGCTCTGCTCTGAGGCATCTACTCTGAGGTTTCTACAAGCTAATACAGTCGAACGGCGAAAATCCGAACGCATACCAATGCAGTTTTAATAAACCGCTCGACAACTGTTTAGAAACATATAGGGGGATGCGGGGCAAAGTGAAATAGTTAAGGTTACTTACCTTTTTCAAAATGAACAAATTTTAAATTTCTTGTGAAAACCACAGGACATAAATAATGAATCATGTATTTGGTAAAAAAACTTGCATGGAAACACATTTTTTATTTTTGGCAGCAAATTTGTAGCTGTAACAAAAGTGGAAAAAGTTCACCTAAAAAGGTGAACTTTTTCCACTTTTGTTTTTCCATGGGGTAAGTTAAAAATTAATATATTTTTAAAATAAAATATTTTCTATTTGAAGTATTCAAAATATTTTTGATCAAATTAATGAATGAATAAATGATAGAATGAATGAATAAATATAGAAAAAATCTATACTAATAATATAAAGCTGAAGAGTTTGTTTGTTTGAACGCACTAATCTCAGGAACTACTGATTTGAATGGAAAAGTTCTTTTTGTGTTGAATAGTCCATTTATTGAGGAAGGCTATAGGGTATATAACATCACGCTACGACCAATAGTAGTGGTTCAGCAATAAATTGAAATTAAATCAATAATAATTATGATGCATTTTTTGTTGCATCAATAGCTCGAATTTTTGTTGCGGAATAGCGCAGTCGGTAAAGAGCTCGGACAGTAACCCCAGGGTTTCGGGTTCGAAAGAAGCTGCAGGCGGGAAGATTTTCAGCATTTATTACCTCGGCTCATTCAAAAATTAGTTAATTTATAAATCAAGGGTTTACAATTATTTTTTATTAATTTTTTTTCTTTCGATTATCTTATTTCACGAAAAACATCGATGAGTATGAGGGTAGGTAATTTTTTACTATATCATCGCCTCAGAGCAACAGTAGGATGACTTAGTGTTATTAATGAGCTTAGATGTCTTACTGTTGCTCTGAGGCGAAGATATATATATACCATAGCGTGATGTACTTAAAATACTTTTTTAATACATTGTTGTCTTATTAAGTGGTTTGAAACCGCGGGGCACAGCTAAAAATAAGTAAAGGAAATTATAAATTGTTTTTCATTATTATTACTGACTCAGGCAACGCTGGATATGTTTGCTAGTAAAACAATAAAAGAATAAATAAATTAATACATGAGGAAAAGTAAATGAGTGAATAAAATAGTTAATGAATAAGGAAATAAGTGAATGACTCAATAAATGACTTGTAAAGGTAGGAATGTAAACGAGTTAAGTAATATAAATGAAAAAGTAAGTGATTTGATAAATCTTTACTAATAATAAAGCTGAAAGTCTCTCTGTCTGGATGTCCGGAGGATGTCTGGATGTCTGAATCTCTGTGACGCGCATAGTGCCTAGACCGTTCAGTCGATTTTCATGAAATTTGGCACACAGTTAGTTTGTAGCATGGGGGTGTGCACCTCGAAGCGATTTTTCGAAAATTCGATGTGGTTCTTTTTCTATTCCAATTTTAAGAACAAAATTATCATAAGATGGGCGAGTAAATTACGAAATTATCATAACGTGGAACCGTAACACGGGTACAAGCCAATTGGCGAAAAAATTCTTCATACATTATTTGTAAATATACAGGCGAACCAAAAGACCTTTTAATTTTTCTATTACGGGCAAGGCCGTGCGGGCACCACTAGTATTTAATAAATAAACACTGCATGAGTTATTAGTAGATCTCAATTAATAATTTAAATGTTAATTACATGAACTTTATCATTTCATAAAAAGAAAAGTAATTTTTGACTGACAATAAAATATTACAATATGAATATCAATTTCTGAAAATTTCTTGCATTATCTTTGATCTTGTATATGCTTTGATATTTAGAGGCAAATTTTTCTGACTGACATAGACTATATGTGTCACTACATAGTTAAAATAATGCCAGATGGGTGTCGCTAAAAACAGAGTAAATATTTCAGCATTTCATTTTGCCCCACATTCCCCTGCATTGAGAAATAAATAATGGTTAAAGCATTTTCTTCGATTATGATTTTCATTCCATTTTCCTTGTTCATTTCCAGTATGATAAGACCTCACAGAGAAAATGCAGTACTATAAATATTTTTCACTAGCCGCCTGCGGCGAACAGCTGGTCCGCCTTTTTACGCGATTCGCCTTTTTACGCCAGGGTTGCCGCCTTCGGCGGCTGCATAGACAGTTTAGCGACGGTATTAATCAATGTTTTTCTCTGTATATCAATATTATCATTCGCCTTTTTACGCCAATGTTGCCGCCTTCGGTGGCTGCTTAAATAAATTTCGTGGCGGTATCAATCAATCTATATCATTATTAATTTGAATAAAATATTTTCTAGATCTATCTCCAGTTCCGTCGTTTGGAATATTTTTAAAGGAGGGGGAGGGAAGACACAAACGGCTTGCTCTTCATGCAAATTTTGTCGAAAAGTAACAAAAAACTTTCACTTTTACGTGAAAGCATTGTTTTTTCAAACTCATGGTGTTTGTGCGGGGGGGGGGGGGGGCATTGACACCGTTGAAGTTCCTTAAATGACGGACATGCATCTTTCTTGATGTCCATTCACTATATCGACCTCTACATTTGTCTATCTATACGATCTATGCGTATCTACCTTTTTCAAAGTCTTGGTGTGTTTGGGGGTTGGGGGGCATTGACACCCCGTTGAAGTTCCTTAAATTACGGGCATGTCTCTTTCTTGCTGTCCATCTACTATATCGGCCTCTGTAGTTGTCTATCTATCTATCTATGCATATCTACCTCTGACAGTAATTAACAATCTTTTTTTATTTATATAAGTATTAATTCGAAAAAAAAAACATTTTTTGTCCACTTAATCTCTATCTACCTCTGTATCTACCTAACCTATCCGCCAATCCGTAACAGAAACAAAGATCATGCAAAAATTCGCGGGCTTTATTTATTTAATTAAAATAGCTCGCAAAAAAAAAAAAAAAAACTTTATGTTCCCCGTAGTGTGCAAAAAGATAGCGCTTGCAAAAAGATAAAAAACTAAAAAAAAAAAAGTCAAGAGAAGGCAAACGACTTCAGTTGGATCACGTGATGAGGTAAGTTCGGAACTCAGCCGGCAAGCGAACAGCTTGCGTTGTGTTCTGCATTAAAAAAATTGTAAAAAAAAAAACTATTGCGTATTTTTAAAATCTTTTTTCTTCTGAAGAGGGCGGAATGTTTTTACTATTACCGACTAAATTTTTAGAATTGAGGGTTCAACTCTTTTTGCAGGATGGGTTTCGAAAAAAACTAAACCCAGAAAAAACTGTAAAATAAAGGTTTTTTCAAAAATCTATAAAAAATACAAAAATTGCTATATCTTCAAAAATTTCTCATTCATCAAATTTAAAATTAAATTTTCTACACTATAGTACAAAAAATATTCGTCTGGCGTGATTGGTTCGGGGTCCGTGAGGTTAAGAGTACTAAAAAGTGCTATAAATAACATAAAACATTAAATAATTTTTTTTCTAATTAAAATATCAAAAATCGAAGCCCGAGGTGCACATCTTCAGCAAAAGCTGCACCAGTATACCAAATTTCATCTTTCTATGCCTAACCGTTTTCCTGGGATGCGGGCCACAAACACACACACAAACATCTTATTTTATTACTAGCCGCCTTCGGCGACCAGCTGGTTCGCCTTTTTGCGCCATTCGACTTTTATGCAATCGACTTACTTGCCATTCACCTCTTTACGCCACAGTTGCAACGGCGGCTGCTTAAATAAATTTTGTGGCGGTATCAATCAAACTATATCTATCTATATCAATATTAATTTGAGCAAAACATTTTCTGGTTCCATCTCTAGTTTCGTCCTTTGGAATATTTTTAAGTGAGGGGGGGGGGGACTCAAAGGGAGTACTCTTCATGCAAATTTCGTCGGAAAATAACAAAAAGTACTTCTACTTTTGTGTGAAAGTATTGTTTTTTCAAAGTCGGTAGGGGTGGGGGGTGGGTGGGGTTAGTGACGGGTATATCTATTTCTTACTGTCCATCTACTATTATTATGGACCTCTATATTTGTCTATCTATCTATACGATCAATGAATATCTACCTCTGATAGTAATTAACAATCTTTTTATGTGTATAAATATTAATTAAAAAAACAACATTTTGGTCCACTCAACATATCTATCTCTCTATCCACCTAACCTAACCGACAATCCCAAAAAAAACCCCAAAGATCATGCAAAAATCCGCGGGCTTTATTAACTTTATTAAATAGCACGCGAAAAAAAAACTTCCATTTTACCCGTAGTCTACAAAAAAGAGCACTTACGAAAGCTAAAAAAAACTCGCTGCATGCACACAAATGTGTGAAATCATTCACTTTTTACGTCAAGTTTGCCGCCTTCGGCGGCTGTTTAAATAAATTTGGCAGCGGTATTAATCAATCCATCTCTATCTTTTTCAATATAAATTTGAATATTTTCTATGTCTATCTTCAGTTGCGTTTTGGGCCATTCACCTTTTTACGCAAAGATTGCCGCCTTAAAAAACAACAACAAAAAAAAACCCTCGCTGTTTAATTCAGTTAAATGCAAACAACTATCTAGTCTTGGTGGGACGGGGAGGGGGGGGGGGGCTATTGACCTCCCGTTGAAGCTCTTTAAATGACGGGCCTGTCTATTCTACACCAATCCCTAACAAAAACAAATATCATGCAAAAAACAGCGGGCTTTATAAATAGCACGCAAAAAAAAAAAATCTCTATGATTATCCATCTCTTTTTTTTTTTTTTTTTTTCAACCTCCCCGCCAATTCCCTAATTCAAACAAATATCACTCAAAAAATCGCTTTGGTTATTTAATTAAATAGCCCAAAAAAGAGTTCTCTCCCTTGTTCCCTGTAGTGTGGTGCAAAAAGTAGCGTATGCCAAAGAAAAGGAAAAAACAAAAACAAAAAAAAACCCCTCACTGTTTTAATTTATTTGAATGGTAGCTGTTTCATATTGAATTGAAATCCTTGATGTGACGTCAGTAGTGGAAAAATAAAGAAATGAAATCCTTTACGCGAAAAAAAAGTAAAGAGAAAGCAAACGATTGATAAATGAAACAAAAATGTATTCAGTGATTATTAATATCAGCAATCAAAGATATTTATGATCTTAGCTTTTGCACCAACGAAGTCATAGCATGAGATTAACCATGAGATTAACATCAGAATATCGCTAATAAACAACAGAAGAATCTAAACACACAGCTTGGCATAGTACAAAAAATAATTGTTCCGTTTATTTATCTAAAAAAATTGCAAATGTAAAAAAAAAACTTCAAATGTTAGGAGAAAAGACAGTAAAAAAAAGTAAACTGAAAAAATTGTTTGGAATATGGAGAAACCAATATTTATTAAAGTAAAAAATATAGATAGAAAAAAATACAAATAAATTTTGCTGCGATTAAAATCTGACTGTCTAATATCGAATCGAAATCCACGCTGTGACGTCGATGGTAGAAAAAGAGCGAGGAATGTTTTTCGACCGACGTAAAGGATATGATGATGTCGTTCTGCATTAAAAAAATTGTAGAAAAAAAACTATTGCGTATTTTTGAAAAAAAACTTCTTCTGAAGAGGGACAAATGTTTTGACTATTGCATAGATAAATTATAGAAAAGAGGCTTTTATACTTTTTGAGGGATGGGTTAAGCAAAAAATAAAACAGAGGAAAATGGGAAAAAAGACATTTTTTCAAAAATTCATAAAAAATACAAAAATTGGTCTATCGTCAAAATTTTTTCGTTCATCATGTTTAAAATTACATTTCCTACACTATAGTACAAAAAATATTTTTCTGGCGCGATTGGTTGGGGGTCTGTGACGAATTGAACACGAAAAAGGGCTCTAAAACACATAAAACATTAAATAACTTTTTTTCTAATTAAAATATCAAAAATCGAAGCCCGAGGTGCACTTTTTCAGCAAAATCTGCATCTGTATACACAATTTCATCTTTCCACGCCTTACCGTTTTCCCGGGATGCACGCCACAAACACACACACACACAGACACACAAACTCCTTATTTTATTATATGTAGAGATATGTATAGAAGAAGATAGAAGAAGAAGATAGATTTCTCCTTTGTGTAAACAATAATCGTTAACTTTTCTTAAAAAACGTAGTTCCTTTGTAGCGTTAATTAACTGTATTGTATGTGATGTACAATGCTATTGTATAACCACTTTAATTAAATGGCATGCTATTTTCCTAAGTGGTGTCTTCATGGTTATTTTCGAAAATCCAAACTACCAATAGTCCCAATTAGTTCGGATTTTGGGCTTTCTATTGAAACATATTTTAGCAATGGATTGTAATCGCAAAGGAGTTTCGTTCTGCAATGAATTTGTGGGATTTCATTAAAATAGCATTAAATTGAAATAGTTGACCCTCGTTTTACGCGGTTTCGATTATACGCGGTTTAAGATTTGGCACCTTTATTTTCTTTTACGCGGATGAGTTTCGGTTTTACGCGGATGGGCAATGCTAACAGATAAAATTTTCCCCTCTTTCGAAATCCAAACTCGTAAAGATTGCAGATTACGCGTAATCAATGGCATTTTGGCATGTTAATATTCGATCTTGGGCCACTGGAGACATTTTATAAGATTGATTCCAGATCTCTTTCAGAAGTAAAGTTATTAAACTCACTCAATTCAAAACTCACTAGAAGAAGAGCTTTGAGGAGTGAAAAAGGAGGTCAAAAGCAACGAGGATACTGACGTTGGTGACGCACAGCCAAAAACGTTAACACTGAAAATTATGAGCCATTCCTAGCAGGGGCGGATACAGAAAAATCTTTTGGAGGGGGCACGTTAAATTTAATAGCCCCCCCCCCCGGCCGCCTTTGATGTTTTATAACAAAGTTTTAATGACATTATTTTTAAATGTGCGTGTTTTTAAATTTTTTTAAAAAAATATTCTTCAGGTCAATGAATTGACTTCTTAGTACATGAATATTATGCACTAATATACTTTCAGTGTGGATGGAAAACATCTTTAACATTTCGCGAGATACAAAACCTAATATAATGTCACCGAGATGCTAGGCAATGAGCGACTTTACTTAGGGACATTGTCATAATGATTTATAGCACTAGGGCAAGGTTATAAAATAAACCCATACCTCACTTGAGTTTCTTTTAAAATTAATTTATAAAGAAAATCATAACTTCATAACATATACGTTTTATTGAAGAATTCAGAAACTATTTCTGTGTGAATTTCAAAACATTTGTTGATTTTTTCTTAAAGCCATGATACAGATGAGATAACATAGATACTGCATACCGTTTCCATTAAAAATCATGGTTTTTCCAAGAAAATACCATATGATTTCGTTCATTTTACATTTTTTATAAGCTGCAAAAGAAATCTATTATTTCGCAAATAGGTTCTTGGATCAAAATGACTCTTTTAGGTGCGCCTACACATTTAAAAAAAAAATGTTAATTATTGATTCCATCAAAGAAGAATTAGTGGACGAATCGCGATAATTTGGTCCCCTGAATTCAAAACCAGTGAATTAAATGTATTCTGCAACTCTGGGCCTCTGACTCCAGTAATACTTCTGCAAACAAACTAAAATTGTTTGTATTCAAAATATGCTGTGTGTTTTTTATGTTCTTTTTAATTAACTACGTAAAAAAATCCAAAAGAAAGGTCAATTAAAAAGTAATAAATAAAATAATGAACTTAATTCATCCTTTGGGGGAGGGGCTAAAATCCGCTACTGATTCTTAGGCAATAGAAATGATCTTTCTGACTTCTTAATGAAGGAAAATTCTATCATGGAAATGACGCAAGTGATCATGGATGCGTTAATGCCCTACAAAGAATTACAGAGAAAAATTCTTAATGACTGCCAAAAGACTATCATAGCCAGCTCCTTTTTAGAAACAGAACACGAAATTAATTTATGTTTTCTTTATGCATGTTGTACATAAAAGTCGATATAAGTACACATTAAACTTATTATACAATTAGTCATCACTAGAATGAAGTATTTTGTTATCTACGGTACCAAACCCCTATTTTAACACTTGTATTAGGTCTCAATTTACGCGGCATTTCCGCGGAACGTAACCCCGCGTAAAACGAGGGTCTACTTATTTGTTAAAATTAAAGTTTGGAAAGAAGCCTCTAGAAAAATAGAGTTTTACAGTTCCTTGGTTTATTTTAATGATTATCTTTATCTATTTGTTTACAAATAATTTATGATTAAAATATACGCCAGGCGCTGCTCGTGTTTCACTCATTAAAAAGGGATTATCTAATTTGATATTACAGCAGCAATATGTAAACGACTGAAAATAATCTAATATACTACGCATAAAACAGCAATATGCCTTTTTCCATTCAATGTTAGTTTATTTCAAGTCAGAAAATCTTGAAATTTCTTTTTTGAAAGAATTCTTGAAACATTTTCTCTGACAACATCGCTGTATGAACTCCGTACTCCTTTTATGAAGTCATTCCTTTCTTATATATTCTTTTTTCCTTTTCTTGCTCTCTCTCTTTAAAACAAATGTGTATCTGGTCACATTTTCCTTCTCAATTGAACAGGAGAAAAGAACAGAACTAAAGGCACTTCTGTTCCAGTGTTACTGTTTTGATTTTATAATATTAGTTTAAGCAGTTAAAATGAGTTGAAAATCGAGATATTTTAAACCAGTCGTTTTAACCGGTTATGAAACGTTGTATAGGAGGAGAGGGCGCTTTGTAATTTTCAGGGCTCTTTCCAAAAATTATTTCTTCATCCGCCCCTGTATAAACCATAGTTGTTGTATGACAATAATAATAAAGGTTTTATGAATGGACGAATGCTCATATATTTAGTTAAATAACCGAATAAAAATTATTGTTTCTGAGTGTTGTATTAAAACATTAAATGAAAGCAGTGGGTAACTATTTTTCAGAAGAGACTTTTTTTTTTTTTTAGGTTAGGTCGCAGTGTAGCTTTAACATCGAAATACTAAAAATACACTTTGTTTATGTATTTATGTTGTTATTTTATGGGGAGGGTAAGGAGAAAGCGCGACGAAAATTAAGATTGAAAAATGAGTAGCGAATACTAACCAAATTAAGAACTACATAAAATACACCGCAAGCTCAGTCAATTCCAGCCGAGGACTGCAGTTTCGTGCTTATTAGCACTCATCAGCCCGGCATACGAAAGCGACTGAGCTGCAGATGGAAAACCTCTTAAGGAAGCCAAGAGTGCCAAACAAACTGGTAGCTAATATAGAATTAGCACAGACTACACGAGTGACCGAAGCAATAGTTCGGTTCAATTCGAAGATTGAATGCAAGACATGGCAAGGCATGGTATATTCAGGAAATTACCGCCCATTAGCCAGAGCTAAAGCAGAAATACATGAAATGCACCGCCAGCTTTAGTCCTGGCTAATGGGCGGTAATTTACTGAATATAGATTAAGAACTGCTGTTCCAGAACTAGTATCTCAAAGTCCCCAGGCTATAGAAAACATACTTTTGCTATCAGGATTTATACCAGAATGCTCGAAAACGCCTTTTCCCTAAAACTATACGTACAAACTTAAAATATGAGCCAATTTCATGCTTTGATTTGCTTGCTTGTTTAAATTCTATGTCCTTTTCTTTTTTCTTGATCCAGATTCGAACAATTTCGTTTCTCCTTTCTTTTCCACTTCTTTCTTCTCCCATCTCCTTGGTGCATCTAATCGGAGCAGCCAGAGATTCGACCGCGCCGCGTGACGGTTTAGAGTGTGACACATTATCTGTCTCCGGGGGCCATCCCTCATGTAAAAGAATTCCGCGGCGACAAATATTTGGCATCACGTTCGTCGAACGGGCATTTTTTAGAAAATGCCATCACTCACCGACCGAAAGAAGAAAAAAAAAAGATTCTCGTTGTGGTAGAGGCATTTTTTTGTAACTAAAAAGGTAGTAAAAGAGGATTTGAAAGAGTTGCTGACAGGAACGGCCTGATTCCTTCGAATTTCGTTCTTTATTTCATTTTCCTACAATCTTAAATATAGTTTATGAGTACATCTTTTCCCCACGTATCTGAAGTTAACCTCTGGTAAAAGTTATTTTATACTTATGCCAGAATGTTCAAAAAGAAACTTTCCCTATGTACAGGGAAGTCTAAAAATTAAAAAAAAAACTCCCCTTACATACAAAGCATGGTCGCCCATATGCAAAATTGTAAGGGGGTCTCAGATATTTTAACCATGGTTTAGCAGGATATTTTCCCCATGGAAACCGATTTTTAAACAGATAAGAGTCATTAAAATTTGATATTTATAAATAACTTATTCATTAATGGCTGCAGAAGAAATGTTTTTCCATTTTTGCAAAGAAAAAAGTACTAAAAATAAGGACGTTCTCATTCCAAAGGGGAAGGCTCAAGCCCCCCTTGCCCCCCTATATGGGCGCCCTTGATACAAAGTATAAGCGACGTATCCGTTCAACCAACTGAAGCAAAATTTTAGACATGGAAGTTTGAAGGAATGCGCTCGATAGTGTTAACTAGGCGTGCCAGACGTCCCGGTTTGACCGGGACAGTTCCGGTTTTCAAACAAAATCCTGGGATCCCGGCCGGATTACTTCATGTTCCGGAAAAAGGTAAATTTGATTACATTGTATGCTGAATCCTAAACCATATCAAGCCATGCAAACGTAATTAAAAAAAAAAAAAAAAAAAAAAAAAAAAAAAAAACTTTTTATTATTTACCAGTGTTAAAAGAGTGCGCTTCCTTATCCTTTCCATGCGCCAGACGAATGTTTTTCCTATCTCCTGTAAAGTAGCGGTTATGTGACTCACGTTAGTCTGGCTTTGAGGTACAGATTTGTGACATTGACTTGTGAAATTAATATCGGATTAGCTTGTGAGGATTTTAACAACAATGTTAAAAACAATAGAAAATTATTAAATAAAAGCAAAAAACCCGACTGCATTCCTTTCTGATTCAAGGAACTCCATAAAATTTGAATGGGCCCCGACTGTTGATCCTATGATTTTATGATTTGTCTTATTTGTGTACGGTTATAAAACTATTTCAACGGTGTAGTTATTCAGTAGTACTTATTACATTCTAAACTACTGGGCTTATACATTTTTCTTTTTAGTTTTTTTGGTTTTTACGCAGTCGGGTTTTTTTATTTAATATTTTTTTTATTTTACACTTTTTAGTTAATTTTCATTGACTTAGTTATTATGATTATAAGACGATACATTTCGCAACCTTGTCATTTCTTTGAGAGAGTTTGTATCGTGAGGTTTATTAAGTAACTTGCGGTGGTCTAAACTACTGATAATTAGTCCCTCTTGGGACCTAACTAGGCTTAAAGCTACATGTGCTTGACCTTCGTCAAAAATGCGCGAACTTAAGTCAACCACAGCTATATAAACAGCCTGTATAACTCATGATGACGCGAAATCAGAAGCTCCCCTCCCCCCGTCAGTCAAATCTTTCTCGCAAAACTAAAAGTCTCTTAAGAAAGTACACGTCGCGAAACTCAATCCTTTGAATCAAGGCAAACACAAATGCAACATATGTTAGCGATGAAAATCGAATTAGTAGACTTTCTGTTTTTTGGTGCTTGTTGCATGGGTATATTTTGATGAGGACTACAATCTGAGAGTCTTGCCTTCGTTAAGCATTATATATGTTTTATTACAGTACAGAATACATATAAAGAACACATGAAAGAATTTACATCACATAGAGGGGAAAGTACATTCGGAGCGAGAGTGTCTTGACCCACCGCCTCAAGCGGGAGAAGCAATCGCTTCCCAATTTATAGACTTAGTAAACAAAAAATTCAGGCAGTGAAAACTACCTGCATTTGTCGCACGCAGGTAGCGTGCGACACAGTGTGCGACACCCAGCGTGCGCCGATCCCAACTGACAAAATGGCAACTGGTTTTTCAAATGGTACTTTTAATTACTCTGTCATGTGTTTTTAGTGACACTCCGAAGGTTAAGACAAATCGATTGACGTAAGAATTACTAAAATTGGCCAAAGCGTTTAGCCTGTAGAACGCCACATAGAAACGGACATACATACATACATAGACTGATAAACACATTACCCGCCTTTGCGTCGCGCACGCGCAGTCGAGTAAAAAAGATTTTCTAAAAAAGTCCTAGCCAATGCAAAGAACATGTAAATGTTGTTCAAATTTTTAGTTCCCTTTCAAAGTTTTTCTGCATGCTAAATTAACTTTAAAATATTAACATGCAGGAAATAAAATGTTTAAATGTATTTTTGCTTGTGTCATGTATTATTTATTACTCCTGGTTTACGCTCAAAATTAGTAACTATTTATTCACAGCATTGGGAATGAACTACCTTCTAAAACACTCTAAAAACCAAACAAGGGTGTGTACCCTTTTGAATACTTGTTACACTGTTGGGGGGAGGGGGTATTCCAGTGTCCTGGTTGAATATTTCAGAAATCTTGCAAGCCTAGTGCTAACCAACGCAGTGCTCACGATTACGGATACAGCAAAAGAGTTTAGATTAGCATCACCCATTTTTTTTCATTGCACGGATCAATCGTCGTATTGAAGAACCACAAATAATGGCGTTAGAACAAGTATCGTGTGAGGAAAATTGCAGGCTTTAAGCATTTACAAAGAGGAAAAACTTTTAGGTCTAATCTTTATCTTCTTTACTAATAATAAAGCTGAAAGTCTGTCTGGATCTCTGTCTGGATGTCTGTGACGCGCATAGCGTCTAGACCGTTCGGCCGATTTTCATGAAATTAGGCACAAAGTTAATTTGTAGCATGGGGGTGCACATGCAACTCGAAGCGATTTTTCGAAAATTCGATTTTGTTCTTTTTCTATTCCAATTTTAAGAATATTTTCCCGAGCAAAATTATCATAAGATGGACGAGTAAATTACCAAGTTATCATAACGTGGAACCGTAACATGGGCAAGCCAATTGGCGAGAAATTCACCATACATTTGTAAATATACAGGCGAACCAAAAGACCTTTTAATTTTGTACTACGGGCAAAGCCGTGCGGGTACTACTAGTGACAACATAAAAGAGGGGCGGGGGGTCAAAGCACATTGCATAATCCCTAGGGTTAGACAGTAGTGTAAGCACCAATTACGAAACATTGCAATCAAAACATTACTAGTGGGAAAGTCCGTTAAAATACAATGTGCGAAGAGCGTTTCTTCAGTCCGGTGTTCGAATTTTCTTACAAGCAATTTTCGTCTCACATCAATCGCTCCAACGTCATTTGGGGTTTTTCAATACGCTGATCAATTTGATCAAGGAAAAAGTATATGTCGCCAGTTCAAAAGTTGAAGATTCGTTCTCCGTAACCTTAACCGAGAGCACTACGATAGTTAAAATCACCACAGTTTCGAAAGCATACCTTCAGAGAAGCACATACAAAATTTTGGTTCAATTGGCTCAGCAATAAGACCGCTAGGGCTTCGCATGCAAGTGAGGTTACTTACTTTTGGACCACCCTGTATGAACCCTACTTTCCTATCCATTGAACTAATCGAATCAAATTTTCCATATGGGTGTTTGGAAGTATGCGCTGGAGATTGTGATGATTTTACACAGCGCATAGCTTAATGGTTACGGTCATAGTAAGATAACTTCGAAGTTTTTGAGTGGCATCACCCACTTTTTACTTAGGCAAATTGATCAGTGTATTTAAGCAACGCAAGTGACGTTGGAACGTGGAACAATTAGCATGGGGCGAAAATTTCCTGCGTGAGACATTTGAATAGAAGAGCATTATAAGGGACTAATAACCAGGGCTGCGGAGTCGGAAGGAAAATGGCCGACTCCGACCCCGACTCCGACTCCTGGATTTTGAAACGCCCGACTCCGACTCCGGATTTTTTTTAAAATTTTTTTAATTGTATTTTTTAAACTCCCTCTCTCCATTCAAGGGAAGGGGGAAAACCTCTTAACAGAGATTGAAATATTAATTCCTTTTTATGAAAATTTAGCATTTTGTTTTTTATTGCAAACCCAAGACGTCATACAACGTTAGAAATTCAATTTAAAAATCAAACTTTCCAATAGTTACGAGTTAAAAAGTGAGATGACTTAAAAATCCCTTTTAAAAATTTTGAAAATGATTATCTGTAATTTGCCCCCCTTTGATGTTTAACAAATATATATTGATCAAGCTTTCAATTTTTAAAAGCCGTAACTTGAGAGAAAAAAAACTTTTTTTCTAAATCCAAGTTCTTGAGAGGGAGTGGTTTGCCCCTGGTGACATCCATCTAGTAGATGACACCCAAAGTTAATTTCAGAGTTTATAAAAAATATAAATACTTTAATTCTGAAAATTTTCACGAATATATTTTAAATTATATTTCATCAATAAAATTTCAACGAAAATATGGCACATATGCGTCAGGAGCTAATTTTACACAAAACGCGGCGGTATACAAATTTGTACGAATAACTTTTACTATACCTATATTTCTTCTTCGCTAAATTTTTAATTTAAATTTTATTGGCTGCTTTAAAATTAACCTAAATATGAAGATTTTAAGATTAACTGCAATTCTTGAGTGTTGTAATCAAGAAATTTTTTACACTTATTTTGTTACATACTTTTTAGTGAGAACCAAGCTTACAGAAATAGTCTTAATAAAGAAAAAAAGATTATTTCATCGAATCTTTTGGATTCGTGCTTTCGAGCCAGAACTTCTTTGAATTTGCCGATCACACTTAAACGTTTCAACCTTAGCTACAGGCGTCGACTTACTAATTTGTTACGTTTCTTTTACTATTTTAAACTGAGATAGAACAAAACACTATATTTCTATTTTTATTTGAAAGTGATTACTTGAAAATGTTATTCAACAGAACCGTTTGCTGACAGTTGCTATTAGTTAAGTTAAAAAGCAAGCAAACTAGGGGACGGCTACAGAAAGTTCGGTAAGCATTCAAGCTAGCTGATTGCCATAATGGCAGTTATTTTCTCATTAGTATCTTTTTATACATGTAATCGAACCAATTGGTAATCAATTTTTAAAAAATGCAAGGAGAGTCAGTGAAAAGGAAAGAAAAAAAGAAGGTCGGAGTCGGAGTCGGCATGTTTTCCAACGACTCCGACTCCGACTCCTTTATTCCAAAATCAGTCCGACTCCGACTCTTCGACTCCGACTCCGACTCCACAGCCCTGCTAATAACAACATGAGAGAGGATGAGCTTTGACACCCTTTGTGTAATTTACAGGGTTAGACAGCAATTGAAAAGCATCAATCACTACGTACAAAGCTTTATTTGTGGAAATATTGCCAATAAGCAGTGCCAATAAGCGTCTTTCTTCAGTCAGGTGTCCAAATGTGTCAACTAGTAATTTTCGTCACACATCAACCGTTTCAACGCCATTTGTGATTTTTCAATGTACAGTAAAACCTCGATTGACTGAGCATCAATTAACCGAAGTTTCTGTTAAGCGAGCCAATAAATGAAGTCTATTTTTTTTTTTAAAAATATTGTACATTTAATAAAAATGTGAATTTTTAATTTGAAAATAAAAATATTTTCTGGAAATTTACGTTTTTTAAATGAATCTTTTAATGTTTAACTTTGCAGTATTAAAAAATAAATAAAATTTACTACAAGTTACTTTCTATTTTAGTTTTTCAATTGTAAAACATTACTTTTTATATGTTCACCATTAAAAAATATTCTATTGTATTTTTAATTAATATATTTTTAAAATTTTCGATCCTGACAAATTTTTATACAAAGTTTCTATTAACCGAGATTTCCGACATCCGAGGCACTAGCGGTCCCAATTAGCTCGGAAAATCGAGGTTCTAATGTACTTATCAATTTGAGCAAAAAAAAAAAAAGAAAGAAAGAAAGAAAAGAAAAGAAAAAAAAGTGGGTGTTGCTATTTGAAATTTTTGAAACCCTCTCCCTATAACCCTAACAAAGAACTCTGCATTGTTTAAAATCGCAACGATCTCCTGCGCATACCTTTCAACAACTATATGTGAAATTTTGTTGCGATTGGTTCAGCGGATAGGAAGCTAGGGTTTCATAAGTTTTTTTTTTTTTTTTTAAACTTACCATATAAATAAAATGTAACAAAATAAAAAGCTTTTATCAGTGGCGTACCTAGCGTGAGTGACACCCGGGGTGGTAATTTGTGGTGTCACCCCGCCCCCTACTAACGCATTTTTTTTTTTTTTTAATGCTATATGTAAACGGACCATTCTCTAGAAAGTGTAACTTTTGAACGCAAATATTTTTCAATTTCGGAACCTTTTGTTTTCTTTCTTTTTTTTCCCCCATTCTTACATGAAAGTGTTACCTGCTAGAAGTAACCCTAAACTATAGTCGAGCACCAATTATTTTACTCATAAATAAAAAAAATTAAAAAAAATGTCTCCTTCACGAAAATGGAAAAAAAGGAGGGGGAGGGGGTAGAAACGTTAATGTTTGAAAAAAAAATCCAATGCCAATTTAATACCAAAGTAGTAATTTTGTTAATTGTGCAAACACTGAACTATTTTAATGATTAGTGGGAATCTAATATTAAGCTCTCTTGGTTAAAGTGATTAAGCTTAATTTTCAGTTACTTTTTTAGATCAAATGTGTGTTAAAAAACAGTATTTAGTAAATTTCAAAATATACCGGCAATTTATAATTTGAGTAGAATGCTTAATATTGATGTATTTCGCCTCCGACATTTATTTTCATCTCAGAAATAATGACATTAATAAGGTCTGTCACGGAGGTGAGATCACGGGTGTGAGGAATTTTTCATTAATATAGGCCTAATGGATACATTTTTCAGGCAAATTCTTTTTTTTCCTCGTTGCTATAATCTGCATATGTTAAACATATAAAAACATGTTCACTTCTTTTTTCACATTAATTTACATTCCTGAAATTCAAGTTCACGGAGGTGAGAATTCACAATAACCACATTTAGTTTTTCAAACAAAATCTATCTTCTTGTTTTTCGGCAAAATCTCACAACTTCTTTATGAAAGAAAATAAACAAGGGTGCTCCTTTGTATCATGAAAAATAAAATGTTATGCCATTACTGCTACGTGTTAATGAGAAATGGAGTTTTGTGTTTAGGTAACGGAGGTGAGAATTTATTGTGTGACATGATTCCTTATACTACTAAAACAAACTAAAACACAATATTAAACATTTAAACCTGCTTAAGCAATTAGTGTTTGAGACACTTGTGAAAGAAATTATAATTTTTCATACGTACTTATATATGTATATATTATATATATATACTTAACTATTTTACTATTTTTTTTTGATTACTTAACTTATTTAAAACGCTTTTTAACCAAAAACATTTTTTCTTCTATTACTTAGATATTGATTTATTATTACGTTTTAAGACAAAAGTTGTCAACCAGGAGACATAAATAAAATTTCCCCGCCTTGTCAAATATCCCGCTTAATCGAATAATATTTCTTGGAACCTTCGTTTAAGAGGGGCCGCCAGTATCTATATTTTTCATAAACTCTTAAATTCAATTTGGTATCAGCCCCCCCCCCCCCTCCAGAGGGGGTTTCCCAGCGCATGCTCCCTCCTCCCTTTGGTGATGCAACTGCGTTTGATAAAGTAAATATAATGTAAAATACTGGGGAAATTTTTTTGAACTGAAGCACTTAATTTCTATAAAATTGCAATTCCTCTTCTTGTGTCACCCCCCCCCCGACGGGTGACACCGGGGGAACGGACATGATGGAGAGGGTCCGGGGCGGATGAACTTGAATACCGTTTAGATGTGACTCGAGCAACATTTCAACTCGAGGTAACGAAAGGTATTGCTTGCTGTTTAATAACATGATTACTGTTTGACCACAGATTGTATGTAATTTGGTAATGTGCCAAGTAAAGACGATTCCACCTGAATGAATCTAGCAGGGGAGAAGGGAAAATAATGATGGGATATTGATGAACGTGTTTTATAATGTCACTAGTGCCTTACTCATTTATTGCATTCTCAAAAATTAAATAAGGGGAAACAAAAACAGTTACCATGGAAACGACAAAAAGAAAATAAAATATTTTCATTTCTTCCAGGAACGTAAAAGCAAAATGGTAAGCTCAAAACTTTGTTGTGAATAAATAAATAAATTAATTTTTGCCGTGAGAACATAGATTGAATATACCTTAGATTTAAAAAATTGTTGCTGTGAGCAAATTTTCATTTTTACAAAACTAAGTTTAAATAATAGAGTGGCAAAAGTGCACATCTGCAACAAACCAACTAACACCCCTATAAACTAATAGATACGTCCATAGCCGCCTATAAACCGGATATTAGCCTTTTTCCATGTAATCGATGGTCAGACAGTAAGCTCATTACGTTTGTTTTTCGTTCTGCAGCAGTACAGCGCCACCTTTAAACAATTTGGAATTTTTTTTTTCCTTCCCCCCCCCCTTTTTTTTTTTTTGTCGCATATTCATACACTACAATTTGCTGATTTTCTATGAATTTTTTCACGTATCAAAGATTTTTCGTAATCCCTGTATATTTAGGACTTCGTAATAGTTCATCCGAGTAGGGCATTGAACATTTTGCGACACAGAACTCGTGTTCTGTTTTATGTAAGAGTTATTTCGAACTCAATTACCTTTAGCTAACAGGAGTGAAATTAAATACTACTGACATATTTGTCACCAGATTCAGAGAAGTTCTTACGTTACTGAACTGTGAACTCATATCTAGTGCGGGCATGGTAAGAGTTATTTCTGACTCAGTGACCTTTAGTTAATTGGAATGAAATTCCAGCTTTTGGTACATTTGTGGTTAGATTTTAAAATACATGAAACAGAATGCATAAGATCATTGTACATAAAGATGATTTTTAGACTTCAAATCGAGTGACTTTTAAAATCCAAAGACTTGACAAAATCAAAAAGAACATTAGTCGAGAAACTTTATGTTCATTATAGATAAATACTTTGAAAGACGTTAACTGCTTGTTGATGGTTCAAACGTAGGCTGTAGGAGCTACAAAAAAGTGGGGTGGGGGTGACAAAGGAGATATGGAAGGTTCGGCAGGTAAGGTGGTCGTCGCCCCTGCAGTTGGTTTTAAAAAAATGCGCAATTGAATTTCAACGTCATTATTAAATAACCCTGTCAAAAAAAAAAAAAAAAAAAAAACTCGGGTTGCAACCTCAAAAATCGAGGGGGATGGTCACAGTAAGACTTTTTCCTTCCCTCCCCGCCAATTCAAAACTTCCATTTTTATTTTTCTGAAATAATACCATGAAAAAAAATAAAACACACACTTATTAGTCAATTCTGCGATCTTCAAACACGTGAATCGATCAAAACGTGTTTCGATCGATTGTTAATTTCAAACTTTGAAAAGTGAAGGGGAAAGCTCCTTTGCTCTTGAAAGTGGGGGGGGGAGCAGTTGCCCTCTTGTACGTGTCGCAAATGGGTTCAAAGCAGGGCTAACTACGTTAGTAAATGGACTTTGAAATTTATATTTTGATTTTATTCTTTGAGTGCTTAATGGATATTTTTGAGCAAAGGAGAGTAAGAGGGAGCATTATGCACTTACGTTTATTACAATAAATAACGTTTGTGGGCTAAATTTCTGCTTAAATAGAAAACCAGGGGTCATTGTTTTAAGATTTTTAAACCCAATTGAAATCAGGAAAAAATCATTTTCCTACAGGGCTGCTGGCATTTGGAATAGTTTAGAGCGAAAACGGCTGTTACTTGCATTGGGGTAAATAATTTTAAGAGGGCTCTTCATTGGCGATTGATAAATTTGACCAGGATCAGAGCCTGTTGCTGGTCGTTACTTGTGCAGTTGTATTTATAAAACTAATTTATATTATCATTACAATGATAGCACTAATTCTCTATCGTAGCGATTCTCAACCGCTGGTCCGCCGGACCGGCTCCGGTTAGCAGAAAAATTCAACTGGTTCTTCAGAGATTTTTACTAGTCCTCCTTAAAAATAATTTCCTTCTTCAAAAAATACTAATAATGATATTTACACGACACTTTTACGCTAATTTTGTGATTACTTTTTATAATTTTTTCTGATATTTCTCAAAAGCTGATTTATTCTTGCGCACAAATATTTGTGTAAATAGATAATGATTAAAATCTTATATAATTAAAAATTGAGCACATGTATGTATGTACCTATGTATCTATAACCCAAGTTTCTTCTCTCGAACGACAGTGAACTGACCATCGAACCAGGTATCATTGGATTCCTTATCTTCCCGTCCGTATGTTTGGCTATTTAACATAATCCTCTGATAATAATTAGCGAAGAAATCAATAAAAAACTATATATTCATTATGAAACTTAGATTTCGACATAAAATCCCTATTTTTCGAAGGCTTTCCTCCATTTAAATTATTATTCAGTGCTTCATCTCAACTTTCCGCAACAATGCTTTTATTAAAACTTATAGCGTGGAGAAAATCATTGAGACGAAAGATCTGTTGCCATGTTTTGTCTCGAATATGAGCAAATCAAATTCTGGGTTTTGTTTTAAAAGCTTCTATTGTAATCGGAAGATTTAAAATGTTTACTTTTTGGTTATTTTTCTGAAATTTGTCGCAAAATTTTACTGATTTTTTTTTGCCCAAGCCTGATCGTTGAACAGGCGTCACTTGACATAACTTTTATTTTCGAGGTGGACCGTGCAAAGTCGGAGGACGTAGGTAGTATTATAATTAACTAGTGTTACAGTTATTTAATGCCCAGACAAGTTTGTTTGTTTTTGTAAAAAAAAAAAAAAAAAGCTCACCTGTCCGCGAAGTTATTTTACGTATATTTACATTTTTACCGGTCCGCGTGTCAAAAAAGGCTGAGAAACGCTGCTCTAAAGGACCACAGTTTAGTGGAGTACTTTCAACATGAAGAGAGGGGGGCAAAAAAAAATTGTTTTACTCTCATTAATTGCTTGATATTCAATAACGAGCTTCCCAAAAGCCTGGGACCTTCTTTTGAGGGTCCTTCTTTCCTTGGTATTAGGTTACCGAAGCTTTACTCGTGAAGTCTATGGAGTCCATGGAGGTGTATGTAGTAGTATAATGTTTGCGAAGAATGGCTTTAAACAAAGACAACGTCATGCCCTGTTAAAAATTTTCCGGAAAATTTACAGTAATTGTTACTGGCATCCATGTTGCCAGTAACTATTACCGCAAAAATCAAATGTTACTGTAAAATTATGCGGTTTTCTCGGTAGGCCACAGCAAGCCATTGGAGGTGGGATCACTTATTTCTCCGGTATAAATTACCGTAAAAATCAGCGATGCTGTAAGTCTGCCATTTTACAGTAACTATTACCAGAAAATCTTCCTGAATTTTTAACAGTGTGAGCACGAAGTTTACCGTCCTGCAGCCAGGGCTAAGGCAGAACTACAAGATATATCGACAGCTCGGTTGTGGCATCCAGAAACTGACGTTTCGTCTTTGTTATGGGCTCATTAGTCAGGAATAGTCAATAACCGACATGGAGGTGTATGTCATCTCATTGAAGTGAGAGATAAAATTCAAACGGAGTGTCGGTATATTGCTTGTAGTTCTGCGGAGACCTTGCCTTAAGGGCAGTAACTTAATACTTATTACCTAGCTTTTGCATTCAATTTACGAGCATCGCTGCTTGCAGACTCTCCCTCTCTCTCTCTGGCGTGAGAAAGAAATTATAGCTACCAGTTTCTTGGTAATCTCAGCTTGAATGAGAGAATATTTGCCTCAAGCTCGGTTACTGACTATTCCAAATTGATGAGTCCAGAACAAAGACGAAACTGCAGTCTCTGGGTGTCATAATCGGGCGGGTGGTATATTGCTTCTTAATATAATGTTGTTTGAAACCTTTTTGAATGAAAATAGCTTACGCTACTTCAGTGAAAAGGAAATAAATGAGTAAGTAAAAAATAGAGTTTGTTGCTCAATCACTTCGAAAAGGAATCTCTGTTGACTGATTAGTAATTTCTCTCTCTTTCCAGGGCGTGCCCAGTCCACAGTACGTGGACGACCGATATCGGCACTACAACGGAGAAGCCCAAAATTTCAGCCCACTATCCGGTGAGTAACATTTAAGCACTTTATATCCTGAAGTGGCTCTAACCAAGAAACCACACGAACAGTGGAATATATATTTTTTAAGTAACTAGCAACTGAAAGAGTATGATGAAACATGTTTCATGCCGCATAAATCATTTGCCCTCGTCCCCCTGTCATCGAAATATAAGATCTTAACGTCGGAGACCATTTTAAGAAAAGTCGTCAAATTTAGCTAGAATGGAAGGTAACAAGAGGAAGATTTCGATAGTTGAGAATCTGGCGATCTTTCTTCATTGGCGTCAATTTTTGGCTCCAGCACCTGCGCGAGAGGTATTTTTCTTTGCAAATCTAAATAAAGAGACAGGAAACATCTATTCACATAGGGTTACTATAAATCAGCATCAACAGCGAAGGGTTTACGCGTCTATTTGTAGCTAAATCTGACTTTTTTTTTTTTTTTTTGAAATGTCGCCATATTTTAAGATTTTATATTTCAATAAAGGGGACACGAGAGCAAATAACTTATGCATCTTGAAACATGTTTTACTAAACTCCCTTGATTGCTACTTATCTAGACTGTTTAATTTTATACGCTATCGTATGATCTCTTAGTCAAAAGCTTTCAGAAGGATCTAAGCCTGCAAGTTCCTTTTTCATATTTGTACCCATAGCTTTAATAAAATAGTTTTCTGATTATAGTGTAAAATGTCGTGAGGGGGAGAGGCAATATTTCAGTGTAAAATGCTGCGGGAAGAGGGAGGGGGGCAACTTTTTCTTTGCCCATGATCCCCTGTTTCTGTTTCACCCCCACTTGAAAGGATCTCAAAAAAAAC
Organism: Uloborus diversus; assembly: GCF_026930045.1. Lineage (NCBI taxonomy): Eukaryota > Metazoa > Arthropoda > Arachnida > Araneae > Uloboridae > Uloborus > Uloborus diversus. The sequence goes on along the minus strand of NC_072737.1, from coordinate 91,527,772 downwards.
TTAAAAAAAAAAGTTGAGAAAATCTATAGGTATTTGGCCCACTTCATAAGCCTACATCTTAAGAAAATCTGCAGACTGAAGATCTCTAGATTTTCTGCAGAATGTTCTGAAGTTGAGAAAATCTGAAGGTATTTGGCCCACTTTTAAACCTAAATCTTAAGAAAATCTACAGACTTAAGATCTGTAGATTTTCTATAAAAAGCTCTGAAGAAAATCTTCAAATTTTTATTCTCAAGGTTTTCTTAGAATATATAGGCTTAAAGTGGGCCAAATAACTTGAGATTTTCTGAAGGTGGGCGTTTCTGAAGATTTTCTTTAAAAATTAATTTTTTCAGAAAATTTTATTTATTTATTTATTTCGAAAAATACAGTAATTAAGAAAATCTTAGAACTCTTTCGGCTAAAACATAGTTCAAAATGATTTGAAACTCCCTAAAAATTGCATAATGATAATGTATTTAATCTAGATTTGATTATGTGCGTAGATCATCCAAATAAAAGCTTAAGAAGCATTTGAAATTTCAATCTACATACATGAGATGCTGTCATGATAAAAATTTCCTACCAGAAATAACTTGGAATGTAGTATTTAAAATTAGTTCAGAAGAATAAACCTAGAGTTTTTTTTTTTTTTTCATTGTGCTTGGCAAAAACAGATACCTTGAAATAAGATTTTTTAATTTAGACTAAAATATGTTCACCGTACTGATGTAGGACAACGTATACAATGTGTTTTTAATTCATTGGTGTTATGAATAGGATACTTTTTTTATTTCTTGTAGATGTTACTAATTTTTTTAAGATAATGGTCATAAGTCAAATATTTCAAACAGAAATTGACAACAGAAATCCCTTCTACTTCAAGAACAGTTAGTTATATTGTTGAAAATTTTGTTGTGAAAAGTATTTCATTGGCTATTTGAAAAGTGGTATGCACCTGAATATTTTTCCAATCAGAGTAGGAAGAATATAATTTAATGGGAAGATAGTAATAACCTTGAATTTTTTTTTTTTTTTACATTATAATATATATTTGCTCTACTCTGATTTTTAAAAATATATATACTGTCGGCCCTGCTTAATTGAATACTGTCAGTTCCAAGAAATATTATTTGATTAAGCGGGGAAATACTTTTTATCATACAAAATTGACAACATTTGTCTTAAAATGTAATAATAATGAATCAATAACTATATAATGAGAGTAATGTTTTTGGTAAAAATATATTGAAACAAGCTAAGTGAACAACAAAATAATAGGTATAATAATTTTAAATATATATTATAAGGGTGCAAGGAAAAAAATGCAACTTACAACCTCATCTGTTGTATGCATAAAATATAATTTAATATTTTTACATGAATAATTGTGCATACGTAATTAATTTTTAAATTACTTAAAAAAACTTCTTAGCAAAATATTGTGAAAGCTGATCAATATTGTTTGATTAAGCGAGGATCTTTGACATTTCCTCAGTGGGGAAGTATTCGGTTCCAAAAGGTTTTATTCATATTTGGGGTATTTGTTTATCCGTTACCCGTTTAAGCGGGGCTGGCAGTATATATAAGAATACACACACAATATAAATTTTTTGTTCTGATATGAGATATTTAGCATCAACTCTACACTTCTGAGACGTAATTGTGCAACAATTTCTTTATTCCTAAACACATTTAAATATATATTACTGTGAAAACTTTAAATAAGAGAATGTTGACTTTCACCGTCTCATGTGGACAGTTGCCAGATATTTCAAACTTTTAGTTTCATGTAGAGTGAAACTTTGGAAACTCGACTTACGGATAACTCGACTAACCTGGTAGCTCAACATTTATTTTCCTTATGGTTGGCTCAATGCTAATTTCAATGGGCTAAAATCTCTCTAACTTGACGCACATTTGCAGGAACCCCTATAAGTCAACATCCAATTGCTATTCTAGTCCACAATTTTTTCTTTCAACATTCTTTCATACTGACCTTTTCTCAGAACCTTACGCTGTGATTTCTTGGTCAGTCAATCTTTTTTGGGAAGTTCTTTTAGAGAATTCCATTTTTATCCAGGGGAGTCTGCCACCACTCTGTGCTGTTAGTGCAATTCTAAAAGGCTAAGGTAAGATAAATGTCCTCTAGAGAAAGGTGGCACTGTGACATGTTTTTCAAACAAGGGTGAGCAGGACTTTATTTTAAGACGTGGCTGACAAGAATCTGTTTTATCTCTTTAAAAAAAATAATGGCGAATTTATTATGTACTTTTTAAAATTAGAAAATTCTTTTACTGGAATAAACTTTCATAACGTGAATGTTAAGCATTTGATAAGGCTTCAGAGTAGAGGGAAAAAATGACCGGCCCCGACTCTGGGAATTTTAGATCCTTAGATTACGACGCCACTAGCAATGGCAGAGTTGCAGGTTTTGGGAGAAAATGACCGACTCAGACTCTTGAAGTTTTAAAACTTTGACTCCTTTGCCCCAAAACATGTCAGTCATTGACTCCGCAGCCCTGGTAAGTGATACAGAAACTGTTTAGGAATTACAATTATGGAACCTCAGTAAGTTGACTTCCGCTTCAGTCGACATGTTTTCATGTTCCCCGGGGGTGTGAATTCAGACCTGACTGACAAGAATCTGTATTATCTCTTTTCAAAAATTATGGATTTATTATGTACTTTTCAAAATAAGAAAATTCATATACTGGAATTAGTTTCCATGATGTAAATGTTAAGCATTAGAAAGTGACAGGGCTGTGGTGTAGGGAGGGAAAATTACCAGTTCTGACTCAGGAAATTTCATACCCTTAGACTACGACTTTGCGAGCAGTGGCAGAGTTGCGGGCTTAGGAAGAAAATAACTGACGCTTGAAATTTTAAACCTTCGACTCCTGAATCTGACTCTTTTGTCCTAAAATCTGTCAGTCTCTGACTCTGCAGCCTTGGTAAGTAAAAGTGATACAAAAACTCTTCAGGAATTAAAATTATGGAACCTCAATAACTTGACATCCACTTAAATCAACATGTTTTTAATTTCCCTTGGGGTGACGAGTTATGAAGCTCCACTGTATATATATTCAGTGATGTAACCATCAATTTTTCTGAGGTTATACTTCCAGTAATCCATTATCCACAATTGGTGTACGTGATCATATACATAGTATATTATAATATGAAAATTTTTGCAATTTGATATTATATGTCTAAACAATGTTTGAGAGTATACAGCATATATATGAAGTATACCCTATGGGAACACCACTGTATATATTTCAGTAGCGTCACTACAAAGAGCGATGTTTAATCATTCAAATTTTAGCGAAAATAGAGCACTATATTGCATGGAGGGAGAGGTTATTTAAAGGTATATACTTCCTTTAATTATAAACCTAAATTTTATCAAATTTTTAGATCAGACAAGATAAACAATAATAATGTAGGGCAATCACATGTGTTTATGTATGCAGAGGCACTGAAAATCATGCAAGTGCAGGTGCTACATTTAGAGTTTTGAAATCCATGACTTTAATTGCAACTTTCCATGACTCATGAGTTACAATTTCGTAGAAAAAACATTCATTTTTCACAAGAATACCGAAATTTAGTGTTTTGTGAAAAATAAAATTTCAACCACATGAACTACAGTTAGACATTAAATTAAAGCGAAATGTAATGAGCTGAACTACTATTGTAACTAAAAAACAGAAATAATAAATTTCAAGAACATTTTCTGGTTTTCAACAAATCATACAAAAATTAGGTAGGAATTTTCATGAAAGCAAATTTATTATTTTTTCCTTGAAATATCTGATAGAATACACAATAATCTCTCAATTACTAAAAATACTGATTTTACAAAACAAAGGAACCTGCTAAACTGGTTTTATTTACTGCTTTTTTTTTTTTTTTGAAATTTACTTTTAAAAATATGTTATTTTAAGAACAGAGAAAGATGCTAAGATTTAATTCGTTTGAAAGCTAGCAGTTTTCTTTTTCAAATGCGTGACTATCAATAATTTACTAATTACTAAAATCAAGTTCAGAATCAACCAAATGAAATAAATAATCAGAATAAAATAAACAATTAAATTAACTTACCAACTTGATCAACAAAATTTTAGGAAAACCTACAAATATTTGAAACATTCCCAATGTTGTGTAAACTACATTTCCACACTTATGAATAATTTTAGATAAAAATTACCCGAGCTTCCCATTTTCTATCAATATTTTTAAATGTTCCAAACAGGCAAGTAAGTGGTAATGGTGTATTTTCATTCTTGACCCTGTAATGAATATGCATAGATATTACAGAGGCACATGTTGTGCGCACATACATTTGCTGTAGATATGTGCATTGCCTGATAATATTTAATTAATATCTATACTAAGCATTATCTTCAAAAATGGTAAAGTAATGCAAACAATTCCATTTTTGCTGTCATGGATATATGATTGGAAAAAAAGCTAATGGGATTGTCATTTATTTTCATCTTTCAACTGCATATTGTTTTTCATTCCTGCAGATATTTTTGAATTTTCAGCGTGATGCTTGATGTGAATAAGTTCTTTTCTTACTGTAAGAATAAGTTCTTGGCTAATGTGAAATTTTTGAAAATCAACTCTTTTCGTGCTTTGAAAAAGTGCATAAATAAGATATTATGAATGTAGAATCAGAATTAAAATTTTAACATTTTGTAGCAATATATTTTTACCTTTTTAAGCATAAAGTAGAAGCAATCGTATGTAAAAGAGATACAGTAGAGTCTCAGAACTGGATAACTTGGCAGACTCTCAGAAACACATTGAGAAGGGTGAAAATACTGTTGTTAAACCCCATTCCCGAATTCCTGGCATTTCCAAATTCGGCCACCGTTTAGTCAACATTAGGGTAAGTTTTTTGACTCTGCTGCACACGGTACTTGCCACAATTGTGCAAAATCTAGGAATGTAGTGATTTCATAAGCACTGTGTGCATTTTAGGAGCAGTAATATAAAATAATTATCCCCTCACACAAGCTGATTAGAAAATCTTGTTTTTTTCTTATTTTAAATGCAATTTAACGCATTAGACAAAACAAAGCTTTCGTAGAACTTTCCACACAACTTAAAAGGAGTTTATTCGAGATATAAGAGAACTTTGTATTGAAAAAACTAAATTATTTTAGGACTGAGTGAAATCCTCGAGATAAAGAAATATTCGAGTTGTAAGGCTTTGTGTTATCGAGAGTTGACTGAATAGGACACCTTTGATCATGACTGGATTTGTAACTTTTGGGCCCCCTAACTGTCCACAAGAATATGCTATGGCACTAATGGCCACTGCCGTTTTAGAGGCGTCCCCCCCCCCTTCCCCACATGGCAGGTACGTTAATTCGGGCCTGCCTTTGAAGACATTACGGTAAGGAACAGGGGGGGGGGAGAGAACACTATTACGTAAGTTTTGAGGAATGGAAGTTAAAAATTTATCTAAGACGATCTTCCATGATGTTACAAGGCGGAGGTTTGCGAATTTATAAAAAGGTAAATATCTGAAATCAATCTATTCCTCCTTCTTCATTCGCACCTGCGGAGAATACAAATTAAAAAATTTGGGGCAGTCTCGAAAAGTTTCACAACAAGGTAGGATTAATCAAGTTGGAATTTAAACAAAGCATATCAACCTATACTTCTAGTCCGGCAAACTTAAATAATTTTTTAAAGCAAATGAAACAACGTTAAAAGCACAAATGTGCAAGAGCACTGCAGACACGTCAGTGGCGACTCGTCACTATGGGCCGAGCCCACTCGGAAAAATTGTGCATAGTTAGATTATATAAAAATTTCTTTTTGTGTTTCAGTTTTAAATAAAATCAGGCATGAAACTGATTTTAAATTTTAGCACTCTGCTAATCGCTAATATAAGAAAAAAGTGTTCCTTTTCTGGTGACTAGCGACAGCGCTTTAAGAATGATCCTTCAGGTCATTTCAACAACGGCCCACAACTTAACCAACTGCGAGCATTACGAAAATGGCAAGCGACGTCACCCCGAACGATGAGTATGGGCCGGCTCCCTTCCTGCCTCTTCGAAAAATATCTTCATCTAATAGCAATAGTAGAAGCAGTGGGAAGAATGTGTCTCGTCTCGTGTCGCTTATACAATGTTTCAGTGAGGCAAAGGGCAGAAATTTCAGAGCCCACCCCACGGGGAAAGGAAAAGTTCTCTCATCGATTTCTCTTTCTCTCTCTCTCTTTTGATTTAATCCATTTTTTTCCTTTTCTTTAATCTTAAACGGCTCTTACTATCAGGTATTGGTGTTTACAATATTTTGGGTTCCCACTCATTTCATTGCATGGGATGCCTATTTTAATTCGTTTATTTATCTTTATGGAACTAAGAGCGCATTTTCGAAATTTCTGAATGGAGATTTTATTTTCGAAAAGGCGTTTGCCATTTTTTAAGTTTCATTTTGAATTTAGGTTCAGTTGGTTTTCAGTGTTGGGATAGTATAATAAGTGTTAAGATTATTTTTTTTAATTAAAAGCTGTTCCTAAAATAGTCTTCATTGGGTGTCACTTTTTCAATTTTCTTTCAAGCTAGATATTTGGTTAAAGTAATAAATCTTAGTCGTGTTGGGCTTATTGTCATGCCTCTACTACGCTAGAGTATTCTAGCACTGAGCAAACCTAAATTATTACTCAATCAAAAGTAATTTAATTTTCTTATAAAAACAACATATTGGTAATTAAGTAAACTGCGTGTTTCTAGAAAAATTAGTTACCAGTTTCGTAATTTGATATAAACGAAGCATTTTAGAGTGAAAGTTAATGCTGCTGCATGATCCCAGTCACAATCTAATTTTTGCTATCCTGCATGGGAAAAAGAGGGGGGGGGGGTCTCATTGGTCTTCATTGCCGTATTATTTGGCATACTCACCTTAGTTCTCTTCAATTTATGTTTTCCTTTATTTGTGAAAACTTTTATACAATTGTCAGAGGCAACCCAAACTAAAACTTTTAGGAGGAGAGTGGTTAAGTTGTCAATTTACAAAATGAAACTCCGAACTTTACCAAATGATAAAAAATTAGCATCCACACATACTTAAATATAATTAGAGGATACTCTGGGCCTAAACAGCTATATGGACTCCAAATTTGCCAAATAAAGAATATTTTGGGAGGCCACAGTGACTTCCATCGGGGTGCCCCTGGCGGGCCCTCCCGCCAAATTAAGCCACAAGCCACCGAGACACGTGTTTCTGTATTACAAGGAACATCTTTTTCGGTGCATAAAATGCGAGAAAATGAATGTAAAAAAAAATCGGATATTTGTCGAATGTCTTTAAATCCGTAAGCTCACATTTTGTGAATTAAAAAAAGCATTCCTTGTAATGCCAAAACACGTGTTTGCAGTGTTCCTGCACATTTGTGCTATTGACATTGTTTTATTTTTTAAGAAAAGGTATTTTTATACTTCTTATAAATAATTTTCGAAGTGGCAAAAATCCATTTAATAATATTAACATTTCATATTTTCTGTACTTACCTTTTTGCTCCATTTTTAATAAATAAGTTTCATCAACTTTGGGGCTTTAAAATATAAGATTTACTCCATTGAAGCATAACAAACTTCATTATTCTCAAAATTTGAATTTTACTTGTAAATTTGAATTTTAAATGACTGCGGTATATTATATGCTAGCACTTTTTTATTAATTGTAAAATCCGCTTTGAACAATATTCAATTTTTTACAACTACTCGGTATTGGCCGAGTACCTGATCAAAATTTGCCCGAGTACCGAGTACTCGGCAAATTGTCTGAGTAAGTCGAGTACCGAGTAGTTACCGAGTACTCAGTACGTCTCTAATTTAAGCTATTTTTTATACTTATTGACAAAAAAATGAAAGACGTATGCGGTAGGTTTCTGGCAAGGGGGACTGACCTGATAATAAATGTGTCAGCTATAGTGTATAAGTCTGCCTTGCTACGCTTTCACTCATTCTCCGTTTTGTTCTTAATTTCGGGTTACTTATTAATTAGAAATTTTTTACTAACATTCAAGTTTTCATTTAAATTTTTCACCATATAGTCAAGTTACATGCGTCTATCTTTCCATGCTTGTCTACTTGCACATTGCTCAATTTATTTTTAACTATACATTTGATATTTGAGTCTTATTATGTGAAATTCGTTTTTCTTTAGGTTACTTCTATGCATTAAGTTACTCACAGTCAACTGTAGTTTCAATTTCGTGCAAATAACGTTATAAATAAAAATAATCATAATAAAAGTAAAAAGAAAAAACCCGAACATATCAAATAAAACGAACAATGTTTCAACTACCAAAACACGCAATAAAAGCTGCACATGAACAAAAGTGTGATTTTTTTTTTCCTCACATTAATATGAAAATTAAAGCACAGTAGGGACATCAAAGACTCAATTTGCTTTAAACAAAAACAACGAAATAACGAAGCTGAAAATTTAAAATATCTAAAGAATTAACTAGCAATTATAAGCACGTGTTTTACGTTAACAAGCGCAGCGATTTGGCGATATACGATAGTAAAGAAATCACATGACAACAAAAACCCTGTAGAAAAAAAACCTGTAGCTCAATTAATATGAGCAAAAGCAGTTTAAAGACAAAATAAAGCTTAAAATTATAATAATAGCGAAAAAAAATTGAATGAGCGAAAGGCATGGAAGAGGCAAACACGTAAACAAATCGCCGGTCGCCGGTAAAGCTGCAAGCAAGTTCTCTTCACTTCAAGCCCGAAACTGATTAGTATGGAGCAAAAAAAATATGAAAAAAAGTGGTTCATAAATCATTAAATTTAAAAAATCTACAACGAATTAAAAAAGAAAAAAAATGTAGCATTTTCGGACAAACTATCAGAATATGAACTAGTGTTGTATTAATTTTCATTGTCGTGAATTGCTTAGATTTTGCTGGACTCTAGATTTTGCAGTAGGACAGGAAAGTTATTGCGCAATCAAAAGTTAATTTCATTTATAGATTGGTTCTTTTATGTCAATCGTATCTTGTTTTTATGGATAAAAATGTAGAAATATGTGTTCAATTAGTATAATTTTAATTCAAAAAGTAAAAATCAAAATTATGATATCAGTTATAAAAAAATAATTTAAATAAATACTTGATAAAGTAAATAAGTATTTGCAAATTTCTAGTTTCAATCTTCAAAAACATCAAAATTGCATTGTACTATCACAGATTATATGCTTAAAACCTAAAGGACACCTATGTTCACAATAATTTCTTTAACATCGAAAAACTCCATTCGACATCAACATTTAATAAAAGAAAAAAAAGTGTAAAATTTCCCAAAGAGCTATTTTATGACTCAAAATTTAAATTTATATAACTTTGGATTTCTTACTTTTTTTTTTAGAATCTCAAAATTTCAGTCATTGTAAAAAAAAAAAAGTGTAAACATTCTGTTTCACAGATTTTCTGGCGAAACGCCCTGGAGGGTCTATCCCCCCCCCAGCGCAAAGGGGTGAAAACCCCTCATGTAAACTCCTGAGCATTAAGAGCCTGTTTCATATTTAGCAATGATCCGATGCAAACTGTGGATTAGTATTAAAAAAACTCCATGGGGGGCGACCCCCCCCCGCCCCCCACATATGGGCGAAAATCCACCTATGCGAGTTCTTACTGATCAAAGGATTTCTGTGTCAAATTTGTGAAAGATCCGACGAAAACAGATATTGTACAAAGAAGACATCTCAATGAGGGGGGTCGCCCCCCCCTCATTAAAGGTCCCCCCTCCCACACAAGTCGAGATTCCCCTTGCGTAAATTTCTGAGCATTGAACGACCTCTGTTCAAATTTAGCAAAGATCCGATGTAAACTGAATTTTTATAAGCCCCCCCCCATGGGGGTCGACCCCCTACAGGGAGCAAAAACACCAATATGAGCTCCTCCTGATCAAAGGACCTTGGTGCCAAAATCCCTTTAGATCCGATGAAAACTGAATTTGAATAAGAAAAACCTTTTTCAATGGGGGGGGATAATCGACACTCCCCCCCCCAACTATAGGAATGAGAGGAATCCCCCTCTGAATTCTTGAGCATCAAAGGACCTTCGCACAACATTTATAAAATGAATTTTCAAAAAAAAAAAAAACTTTAAAATTTCGAAAAAGAAAATCGCAAAAATCGTTGTTCGTTCGATGTTAATGGTATCTGCAGATTTTTTTCAGATTTTACTTTAGCGCCAAATTGTTTTTAAATTTGTGTAGAAATTCTTGAGACAAATTTAGCAAGCTGTGAATGACTCTAAAATGATTCAAAAAATTCTTGAGATATTTTTGAGGCAAAACAAAATCTTAAAAATATCTTCAGATTTCTGCAGAATTTCTCAAGAAAGCGGCACTTTCTAGAGAAAATTTTGAGATCCTTTTTAGTGGGGACATATGCAATGTTACTATTAAAACTCCAAAAAAAAAAAAAAAAGATACGCAGTCATAACTACCGTGACCAAGTAAAGGGCAATAACTAAAATTCTCTTTTTTCTTTTTTTTTTTTTTTTTTTTTTGCATTTTTGTCATCTACAGTAAACTCCCGATTTTCCGCGGGGCGGATTATCTGCGACCCTTCAAACTTAAAAAAATCGCTTTTTTCAGCGATGATTAACTGCAATTAGATAAATACACACATTTTTACAAAACGAGTGCAAAATCTAGTTTTAGGCATTCCTATTTATTTCTTTTTATTACTCCCTTCCAATGACATCAAACCTTCTACTGTCCGCCTCCGAGAAGTTGAGGTATGGACTTGAGCAAGACCATTTCTTTTAAGGGAGAGCAATCAGTAAAAAGAGGAGTTGTTAGGCGCAGAGTTGGGCAACCACCTAAATCTGCAAGTTCTTAAACCGTTTTTCCTCACCCCTATTTTAACAAATGGAATCGTTTAATCGGTCGGGCAGTGGAGCTCAACTTGCCAGAGGCAAACAGGATGTTTACCGAAACCTGAGAAGTTGAAACTTGATTATTAGATACTACACTGTTATAACCAGGGGTTCGAGACGAGTGAATATATTCCCCCTAAGGTGAAATTATGGTGCCCAAGGGTGCCATGAGGCCCCCCAGAAAATAGAGCAGGAGTGCGAAAACAGCAGAAAATCGCAGACAGAGATGCCAAAACAGCAAGCAATCGCTAATTGACTCTCTGGCGCATGCGCTTCCGGCATACAATCACCACTCACTTCAATATGGCGGACGAATGATAAGTTGCATCTATGCGTGGCCTTCTATGTCTTTCACATTGAATGAAGTACACTAATGGATTGAATCTCAACTTTTCTAAGATAATTCTTTAAAATAACAAGTAAATACAGTTTTTGATCACTTTGTGGCTTTTAGGGCTTTCAAACATATTTAAAAATACGTTTACTGCTTTTCAGTTACCGTTAGTCCGTTACAGTACCGTAATACCGTTAGTTGTTTAGTTTCAGTTTACCGTTACTGTTGTGAAATTTCCATCATTCAAAACGCTACTAAATATATCTATCTTTATTTTCTTGATTACTCGATAAGCAACATTTTATCACCAAATATCCGCAATAAGATTATCCATAATTAACAAGTGAGAACCTAAATAAAAATGATTCTTGTGCTTTGTAGATTACTACACAACAGCAAGCGCAAAAAATAAAAAATCTCTCTCCGTCTAGCTTTTTTTTTTGCTTTTTCATTCAAGTGTTTGAATTAGGCACTATAGTTTGAATCATTTCTTGTTAGCGGTTAATATTTCGATAGCGTTAGGAATTTCTTTAGGTTTTTAAACTGTCGAAAAATTTCATATGTGCATTTTATTTTATTGTTACTCTTGATTGAAATTTTGAACGTTCGAGAAACGATTTTGTTTTTCCGTAACTTTAATATCCCAGAATATTTTTCGCTCTTTGTGTAAGTACTGTCCAACCACGGATTGCATGGAATTTTCAAACGTCCAGATAAGAGGAATCTATGTGAATAAGGGGGAAAAGTAAAAATTTGATGCGCGTATTCCGCTCATTTGAATGAGACTCCGCTTCCGCAAAAGCTGACATCGGTAAAAAATAATAGATTCGTCCATTTCCGACTGTAAAACGGATGTTTGTCTTTCCATACAATCCGTGGTGAGACAGTAATTTATAATTACCTCTACACTTTACTTTCGGTGCGGTTATTTCTCACAAATGATCATTAACTTAACTATGATTATTGAAATAATTAATCGTCTTTAACTTTAAATATACTTGTGACAACTCTTTGATACCAAGTAAAGTGGGTAGATAGTATTTATTGTTTTATTCAGTACGCAGAATTTGTTCACAAGTTTTTAGCGGCCCGAGAGTTATTATAATTATTATTATTTATTTTTAAGAAAAGGATAAAAATTTCATAGATCCGCAATGTTTTTTATTTGCTTTTACCGACCAGTGGGTCAAAATAGGTTGATAAACACTGAGTTAGAACACTATCAGATGAATTAAAGCAATGAGCACTTCTTAACTATGTTGAAAACTCTGAAATATGATCAAATGCTGTAATTACAAGTTTTAATCATTTCCAGTTCTAAATTCATGCAATGTGAAAAATGTCCAAAACGTAGAACATCACGAATCAAAACAAAACTATTAAAAAAAAAAAAAGAATTACACAACTGTATTCAAAAACGCACACAATGCGGGAGAGGGGGGAGGAGGATCTACAGTAAGGGTGCCATTTCTCTCTCCGACGTTCATTCTTTTCACCCCGGCTGCCTATTATTTAAAAGGTGCCTGTTTTTCACCCTATTTAGAGGTGCGATTTCGGCTCCGTATTGGGTGCCGCTGGTGAACAAGCGTTTCACCCCTGAAAGGTGCCGAATGCAACCTGTAGTTTTAACAGTGTACCGCTTTAGATCTACACTACTTTGACTGATTTTTAGATTTACATTACTTACTCGTGTAAATGAGTGACCGCGCCATCAGCCTTGTGCAAAAACATTCCCCTTCTCTCTCTTATCAATTTTTGGTGCAACTTATCTTGATCTGTTTCAGTTATTTGCTCGAGTATGTATGTACTTCATTTGCAATAATGAGCAATCCGTTTTTAGCTGTTATATACATTTTTTACAATGTTATCGTTTCAGCTCATAGAGTAAAGAAATTTGTATAAAGAGGCCCCGTCAGTGGTAAAAAGGAGATTAAATTGAAACCGGAATTATGGGATACAATGGTGCAATGATGGGCGGTGTTATCACAATATTATCGAGAGAATAGTTTTCACCAATCTCGCAAAGAGACCGAATCAAGTAGCTTGCGGATTGACTTGCTTTTTAAGTCATGTTTTAATGCAATTTTAAAAACGTGTTTCGAAAATTTGTAACAATATGTAAGTTTAAATTAACAACCAATTGAGATCCAGCAATGGAATATTTTGAATCAAAATATATCTCAAGATATTTAACAAGAAGCTAAGGATCCTGGGATACAGCGGTACAACATCCGGCTTCAATTTCTTAGTATAGGGGTGCCTCTCTATGTAATTTCTTTACTCTATGTTTCAGCTATAGTTTAAAATTTAAATGTATGCGAGTCTTATTGATCTTAAGCTATTGCATTACACTCGTCTAGTTTTTACCTATTTTGCAGATTATCCACGAATTCGCTTATCCGCAGTTACAGTACCACTCTATTCTGCAGTTTACTGCATTGAACTTCAGCTTTATTTTACACTAGTGGTACCCGCACAGCTTTGCCCGTAATATAAAAATTAAAAGGTCTTTTGGTTCGCCTGTATGTTGACAAATAATGTATGGTGAATTTTCTCGCCAATTGGCTTGTACCCATGTTACGGTTCCATGTTATGATAATTTCGTATCTCGCCAATTGGCTTGTGTCCATGTTACGGTTCCACGTTATGATAATTTCGTATTTTACTCGTCCATTTTATGATAATTTTGTTCTTAAAATTGAAATAGAAAAAGAACCACATCGAATTTTCAAAAAATCGCTTCGAGGTGCACACCCCCATGCTTCAGACTAACTTTGTGCCAAATTTCATGAAAATCGGCCGAACGGTCTAGGCACTATGCGCGTCACAGAGACCCTACAGACATCCAGACATCCTCCGGACATCCAGACAGAGAGACTTTCAGCTTTATTATTAGTAAAAATAATAATAATATAAAAACTTGCTTTATTTGGTTTCCGCTAAAAAAAAAAAAAGCTCGAAAATAACGTCAAATTCCAAATTTTCCCTATTGTTATAGCATTGAATCCAAAACTCATATCACTCAAAATCTCAGAAAATTCATTTCTGTAGATACTGCCGTTTACCTGCACACGGCTGTACAGTTATCAATTTTGAACTGAAGCCGAAAATTTCGCAAGTAGTTATCTAATAGCAACAATGAATCGTGATTGTCTAAACCCTTTTTATTAATAGAGTTTCGCTCCTTCAATGCTCTATTATTAAAGCACTAAATAAAGAAACGGTACCCAGTTAAACTATTTCCTATTCCATCGACTGAAGTATAATCACCGCCCTTACTTAACAGGTTGACTCCAAAAATACCTATTCTTTCTCGGTTACTCCTTTAATAATTCAATAAAGTAATAAAAGCCGGCACGAATTTCAACTTCTAGCACTGCGGCTTCATCGGCGGCTATTATCAAAGCCTTCGATTAAAGGATTCGAATATTCCATCAGCCTCGTTGGAAAGCGATCCCATGGGCACGCTTAAGAAAATAAAGGTGCAGTTAAAAATCCCGAAATAGCTGTAGCGTAATTGTGGCTGCGTTCAGATTTTAGTAACGAGGTGTTTATCATGCTGATGTCATTTGTCGTGCTCCACCCCTTGAAGATATTAGTGGTCGTAATTAATTTTGCTTTTTGTGTCAATACTCATAAAACAAACGTTGTCAATGTTCGTTGCATAATCATAGCGTAAAAATGTTTGTTACGTTAGCTCCGAACTTAAATTTTCGGGAGGGCAAAAATTCTCAATTTGCTGAATGGAACTCCAAATTTTGACGAATTATGATGTTGTTGTTGTTGTCGTGTGCCAGCTAAGCTGGCCATTTGGAGTGCGCTGCTTCACTTTTCCAACTGTACCGTAATTTGGTGTGAAGTTCAACTTCCATAGCACACAAATGCCATAAAGATCCGTTTATAGGGTAGGCAACCATTCACAACATAACAACACATTCACACAAATAAAGGACAACGGCAGGAGAGAAACAGTACGTCCATGCCCGGGCCGGCATTCGTACCCGAATCAGACTTCTCTGACCACAAGACAAGGCAGGCGGATCCGGACTTTGTCAATTTTGCCGAATTGTCAGACTAAAATGACCAACCAAGGAAATTTTTGGGGGGTCACAATGACTTCCCATAGGGGATTCCCTGAACGTTAGGTTCTTTCTGATGTACGAAAAATATTTTGCAGGATGCTAAGACGTTACTAACATGGTTCGTTCATAAAACTGACTTTGTAAACTAAAATTTGAATCTCACAAGAGACTATTGGTCTTGAGTTCTTGGCTACAATTGTGCGTTGGAATCAATCAAATGAAAAAATATATAAATTTCTATTTCCAATTTCCAATATTATAGATTTCTTTAAAAAGAGGTATTAAAATGAAAAAATTAAGATACTCGAGTCGGATCTTCTGATTTCTCATTGGTTTTCATTCCCAGTTTCTTTTTAGTTTTTTTTTATTTTTTACATGCCTCTCCAAGCAACAGCAAAGGGCAATTGGAAGGTAATTGTCATAAATTGTTGCATAAAACATCTAACAAAGAATCCAGAACTTTATAAGAACTTAGTGAACATTAGTGAAGTAACATTATATTCAATGCCTTAATCCGAATTATAGTATCAATGAAGGAAATACATTTAATCGATTTAGAGCATTTTATCATGTTGGAAAAAAATCTATTGTTTGCAAAAAGGAAAAAAAAAATCACGTGTGATGTTTCTTTCTCCAATGAGAGCTGTTCTTCCGAGTTGCCCCTGCCCCAAGAACAAGAGCGCACATCCTTCTAAATACCCTCTCCAAGAAGAGGAATCTCCCCCAAATCATGATCCCCTCTCCCACTAAAAAAAAAACACTCTTGTCCTTAAAATTTCAATTGCGCATACTGCGCTATGCCCCTTCCCCAAAGTTGGCACCCCTGAAATACTTGGAGTGGGGGGTCTCAAGTAGGCATCCCATCTGCTCAATTTGTGATTTCTTTCTCTCTCCTAGAGTCAGGAAAACTCAAGTTAACCAAACACGTGTCATTCGTGCTCCACTTTCCAAGTCAGTTTAAGTCAATGTCAGCTTCAAAATTTAGAGAAGACAGAACTCGACTAGGGTGGTTCAAAAAAACTTTTTTTCAGTAAGAGTCCAGGACATCCCCTAATTTTTTTTTTTTTAGACTTTCTAATAGTATTATGCTGTAAAAGTTTTAGCTTCTAACTCAAATTTTAAGACGGTGCTCAGTGACTCCTAAATTTAACATTAGCCGTAGCATAAAAAATGTCAAAAATTTAGAAACATTTAATTTCCCCAGCTGTTTTTTTTTTTTTTTAATAATTATTTTATTGCAATGTATATGCATAATACTCGTGTATATTATAATATGCAGCATTGTTTTTCATTTCAATGTAGTTTTATCCCCCCTCCCCATACTGATGAAGTTTGGGGGAGGGGGTTGAGCACCCTCTTTCTCAGTTGAAATAGGAAACTAAAATTCCTCCAGTATATTGCTATCCATAAGCCTAAAAATATTGAGGGGCGTCCTTGTATCTAAGAGAAACTTTTTTTTAAATGTATTTTTGAACCACCCTAATCTCGGCATTATATTATTACTAGAACATCGCCCGTCAAGGTATCTGACGGGCGAAAATGCTTTTACATTCGAACGAAGCCATTGCCTGTTTGGTGATATTTTGATTGTTGAAATTTTAAACTTAACTCCAGTGAAATACACCCTAAACTCCAGTAGATAGCGTTCACTGTTGACCACTCTTTCGTTTCTTCATTTCCCTGAAATGACAGTCTCTTATCAGTAAAACAGTTAAGTAGCCGGTTCCAGTTCAGCCTTGTCAAAATAAAGAATTTCCCTGCCCATGTGAAATATTAGCAAAAATATCAAATTTCATGCTATGGCGCGAGTTTCATTGCTGATGACGTCAGAGCATTACTCGCTCAGTGAATTCGCTATTATATATATGAGGATGTTATCGCTACTGGACTTAAATGCGCAGACGTACTCATTAGTCTTTTATTCGTTCTATAGTTAAAGGATTTTCAGCATAATTACTTCAGTGTACCTAATAATATCGTACACCACTGTGGTATCTATCGTCCTCTGGGGGGATATCTTGTAAAACGAAAAGAAGTAAGATCAACACAAGGTCGTTCTTACTTTTTTTCAAATGTTTCGTATTGGGTCCAAATTTTTCACTCGGCAAACTGTAAAATTTCAGGCCTACCACCATTGAAAAATGCATAGAAATGGGGTCGAAATTTTAAAAGTTTTTTTTTTTTTTGAAAGAGCATGCTTAAAAATATGGGATATGACCATTTTTTAAATAATTTGTTCAATATTTTTAAATAATTACTTAAATCGGTGCGCTTTCATTGTTTATGTTTCTGTCCAATGACATCACAAATGATGAAATGCCATTCAGTGTTGCCATTTACAGATCAAAATATTTAACTCTCATCTTTACTCACGTGTATTGGCAACGATATGATTGATAGCAAGCGTAGAGCGCAATTTTAATTCGCCTGTTGAACTCATAACGTGGAACCGTGGTAGAAAGATGCGCCAAAATGCATCATTTGGGACGTCATCAAGACCATGCCTTGTTTGGAAAATCGGATATTTAAAAAAATAAATTAAAAAACAACTGTTGGGAAAATAAAAGTATTTTCTGGGTCTATGTTTTTTTTTGCTTATTCTATCAACTTCAGTGACTAAAAGTAGTATTTTTGACTGAAGGAAACACACCATTGAAATCTTAAGTAATTTTGCAGTGCCAGGGGACTTTTCCTCGGCTTCCTGCGTTCGTACATAACAACAAGACTGCGGAAACACGAAACCGGCCATCAGGAACACAAATGCGGCGCAGTAAATTTTCCAATGATGCGCTTAAGATCCCCAGCAATAACTCAGCTAAAGTCTTTATAAACGCCCCCCCTCTCCATAAATCAGCTACAGCAACATGCCGTCTTGCAGTGTCAGGTTTCAAAGGTTTCTCCGGAGCATATGGGGTCAGTGCGCATTAGCCAAGTCTGCCCTCGATTTTCAGAGGGACTGCTAGGTATCGTTTCCTGTGGGTTATGAGATGCTTTCAACGAAAAGATAGAAAGCGACCGCCCCCCCCCCTCACTCACCCCCAGCCTCTCTTGCAGAGGATCCTTTCAAATATTTAAGCCACATTTGGTGATATTTACAAAAAGAATTTTCACAATGTTGTTGTTTTTCCTTCAGTCAAAAGTACTACTTTTAATCACTCACTAAAATTGACAGAATAAGCAAAAAAAAAAAAAAAAAAACAACATGGAGCGAGATAAAATTTTCATTTTTCCAACGATTAACTTTAAATTAAGTTTTTTGAATGTCCGATTTTGAAAATAAAGCGTGGTCTTTATGACGTCATAAAAGATGTATTTTGGCGCATCACGTTATGATAATCAAGAAGCGAATTTAATATTGGGCTCTGCTAGTGGTAACATTTCATCATTTGTGATGTCATGTGCAGAAGCGTAAACAATAAATTGCACCGTTTAAATTTTTTGTTAAAACTTATTAAACTTTGCCAAACTATTTGAAAAATGGTTAAATCCTATGTTTTTAAGCATGCTCTTTCAGAAAAAAAAAAAAAAAAAAAAAACTTTTAAATTTCGGAAACAACCCTATTCTGCTCGTCTGTGTGAAATGAAATGCATCATAGTAAAATCGCAGAGCTCATTCCTAATTTTGTAAATGGTAATGACCTATTGAAATTGTTGAACCTCAGCAGCAATTAAATTAAATGAAATAGATGTTTTTTGAAACACTTCCAAGCAAAACATAATTGTGATATACGTAGATGACCGATAGCCAAGATGTTGAGCATTCGCTTGGTAGAACATCATCTTGGATAACAAGTTAGTTTAGCAAATTATTATGAAGAAACGTCTGTTCGGAAGGTTTTATGTTCATTTTTCAAAGGAGAAACCTACGATTTCAAGCATGTTAATCAATAACTCTGCTGAGGGAAATGTAGTACTGAAATGAGAATCATACTAAAGAAGATGAGTCAGAAACTTTGGAACTGCAGTTCGCTTTCTTGATAAAGTTTTATTTGTGCATTACCATGGCCCGTCATTTAGAGGGGGTTCAATTGTCTTCTTTTATCGCTTTGGAAAATTAATATTACTTACATGTAAGTGGTGATGATTTTTGCTGTTTTTTCGCATAATTTGCATTGAGTATATACCATTTGACTCCCTCCTTCCCGGAAAAATTTGATATGTTGGGCCTGACATTACTTGCATTAATTATGTACTCATTTGATTCTTGACTATGCAGATTTTCTATTTTTACTTAACAAAAAGGTTAAATAAGAATCTAGATAACATTCAAAGATAATATAAGTATAGTCTGTAGGGGGGGGGGGGGCAATGTTTGAAAACAAGAGAACAAAAGCGCCTGAGAAAAATGAACTGGATTTAAATTGGGAATAACCATCGCTAACGAAAGACGAACTGCCATCTGGTGGAAAAATTCTAGAATTACAACATATCTGCATCTTTACTACTTTGATGAAATGTCATATAAACATTTTTTCGTTTTCTCACCAAATAAACTAATAGCAAACTTTTTTAATGTTATCCAAAATAGATTATACTCAACGTTTGTCGATTAGCTACGAAAAGTTGGGTTTCGTTGAACTATTTTTTTTCCGAATAAAAGAATTAAGTTGAGATTTATGGGACGATATTGTTTTTAAACTACTTCCGGAACAGAAAGGTTAAGAATCATTAAAAACTAAAACGATATCATTTCCAAAACCTAAAGCCGTTAAAAGCATTTGGAAGAACACTAAGATTTTTATGGAGGTGGGTGTATTTAATGGTCTGAGAGACAACATACCAGAGTATTCCAGACAGCAAGATGTGCTATAAACATGATAGTTCTACGTAATAGTGTCTTCTGCCATATGATTCAAAGTGACCTTTAACTAGGTCTGGTGGTTGGGGAAATAAGAGTGCGAAAAGTGAATAAAAAGAGAGAGAGAGAAATGCAGAAGAAACAAAATGAAGGAAATAATGTCCCCGGTAGGTAAAAATCAAGATTGGGATTTTTTTTCTGGTCGCCAGTGGCGAGTAGCAGTAAATAAATTATTCGCCACTTTTTTTCTCCTAATATCCCTTATATTGTAAAGTAAAAAAAAGTAACAAAACAACAAGTTAGCTCTGAAATTGTTACTAAAGCATATAAAATTATTAGTTTAAATCAAGGTTCTATTTAATGCCTACCGGATGGTGACTGGCTCTAATATTTTCAGTCGCCTTCTTTTTTTTTTTTTTTTTTGTCGTTATTGGGCGAGTGACGACCGTTGAACTTGATTTTTATCGCTAGGTAAAAATTCTAGGTGGTACATCAGCTCAAAACAGAACACTCCTAAAATTAGAGCTCATCCTATAATGCTTATTAAACAAGTTCATTCAAGTTTCACAAATCACAGGGAAAAAATAACATAAATAACTAGATTGTCTTTAATTGTTAACACAGAATAAATCAATTTTAAATTTTATTGGTAAGCGATCTTTTTTTCACTTATTTGTGGGAAACGATGATCTCTAGTGATTATCAAAATAACCAAATGAAAACTAATCTTGTATGAACTCTTGACATTATTTTTAAAATCACTTCTCGATAACTTTAAAAGCTCTGACGCACGACAGCCCTCAGTGTTTTCCAAGTGAAATAAATCTAATACATGCAATATTCTTTATTATATATTGTGCTCTTTCATTTTTCTGATAGACATTCAGTACCTTTTCATAAATAATATTCTTCTGGAGTTTAATGCTGTTCAAGTATGATTACGGCTTTGTTTATGATACATTGTTCTTTTTAAACTATCTTCTTCCCTATTAAATTCCTGCTACACTAACTAATTAACTGATTTTCAAACTATTCGTGACTACATCTTAACACTAGGACTTCAAGAGCCTTATTGTCTCCTTACAGTAAGAGAAAAACATTACTCACGTAAAAACCTGCTCTAAGTAGGCAAAATTTGTTATGAGAAGATTTTTGCATGTGGAGTTTTTTTCCCCTATAGGCACTCACAAAAGTAACAGAAGTAAATAAAATTTTCGAGGTTCAATTATATGAAAGAAAACACTTCCGAATTACATCCCAGGTCAATGGCAATGTTTCGGGACATCATCAATAAAATGTTTTTCCTGTGACAAGACCATGAACCACTCATATTTTAAACTCTAATATTAATTGATAAATCTCCAGAAGTTGCCAGTTACGAGACATCATCAATCCTTTTATATTCTCCCAACAAAACCAGAGAATTTGCAATATCTGATTTCCATTTCCCTGTCTTAATGGTTTGCACAAAATAAAAATTATCTTTCTCAACTCACGATCTCTTCAAGCCTGTTCATCAAGATGTCCCATCCACCCTTCACACGCTCCATTAGCCCCGTGAAAATCGGGAAACAGACACGTCTTTCCGCAAACGATGGCTATCTCTACGACGTGGTAACTACCTTTGTCGACAAAAAGGAGGCTTTGTTCTCCCATTTTCGATCGCAACGCAAGACTTCCCTCCAGAACGAACTCCACCCTAATAGACCCGGGTGATGACATTTTCCAAAACTTCAAGAGATCTTGGTGGAACTTTTTTTTTTCCTGTCTTCCCGCACACCAAATGGGATGTCAGTCACTTTTGCCATCCGACACGCACACAAAAATGTCTTTCTGTTGCTTCCCCAGAGCGTAGATACTAAACAAGAGCGGATAGGTGATGTGATGAAGTATTTATTTCTCGTTTCAAAAGTAATCTCTTTAAGAAAAAGTAACTAAGATTTAAAATAACTTTTGCGAAGTGATGGATGGCACTTCGAGGCAGTTTGCGGTGTGTTTGAAGGCAGAGCTTGGGAGTGGACATAAAATCGGAAGGCTTTTTGATGCAGTCATTCCAGTGTTAAATTGGAGCCCAGTTGGATGCTAAATAAATTTCAACGAAGGTGTTATGAAATATTTATGTTTGGCTTCAAAGCAGTTCTTTGAAAGAAAGTAAGCGTGAAAATATCCTTGCTTAGATGACAAATGGTACTTTAAGAAGAGCTTACGACGTTTCTCAAAGCAATAAATGTAAGATTGCTTTACTTTAAGTACTAGTTGAACCAATTTCTTATGCTAAATGAAAAACTTTTTACTGATATTTAGTTGTAAATGTGTAAAAAAATCATAGCAGAAGCATTTATTTCCTTTGAAGACGATCAGTTTGCTTCAAGTGGTACAAATAAATTTCAAAATGACGTAGCAAAGTACTGAGCGTAGTTTAGAGATATGACGGTTCTGAAACGTCATAAACCGATAGTTAAACCGATTTCTTATGCTGAATGAAAACCAACTTTTTACTGACATTTAGTTAAGAATGTGTGAAAAAATCATAGCAGAAGCATTTGTTTCCTTTGTAAAAGATCAGTTTGTTTCAAAAGGTGCAAATGAATTTAAAAATGACAAAAAATGCAAAGTATTGGCGTAGTTTAAAGATATGACGGTTCTGAACCATAAATATTTCGAAGAAAGTTAGTTTTAAATGTTTGTTCAACTGCACGAAAGCAAATTCATATGATAAACTAACACTAATTCAGTCTTCACAGAAATTAGGGCGTATGACTGCGTACATTAGCACTGGTACACAACCTGAGTTCTTGCTTAGGAGGTGTTATGTTTGTGTAAAAAAAAAAATGCATGTATATGGTGGATCTGAAAGTGTGGAGTCAAATTTTGACGGGGGTTAGAGGGGACGATAACAAGCAAGAATCGTACGGAAACGTATGATTTGGCCACACATTTTCCTAACACTTTGTCTAATAACTCAGCTATAATTTTAATAAACTATTTCTAATTCTTTAGTTAATTAAAAAAATAAATATTTTGCAATAATTTTTGATTAACGCTAAAATCTGCAAAAAGGGATTTTATTGCGTAACAAAACACATATCGCACACCGGGATCAGATGTGGTACTCTTAAAAGCAAAACAGCATTAGAAGAAGTCATGGTTTTCGCAGAAGAACTTTCACTTCGAGACCGGTTTGTAAGCTCCGCAGAGAAAATAAATTACTAACGAGAACATGTTTTGGGACAAAAGCCGACATTTAGGAACAAATTCGTCGCCAACGGTGAACTGGCTTGGCGGAGGGTTGCCATTTCCTCGCGGGAGTCGGGGAGACACACCCCCCATGGAGATTCTAAAGCCTTTTGTATCTGAAGATTTGAAGAGTTCCAGATGTTCAATCGTTCTTCTCTTTTAACTAATGTACTCATTTGCTACTGTTGAAAAACCGCAACTGATACCGCGATTTTTTCTCTTTGAGTGGGCCTGGAAGAAGTGTCATCGCGCCGTTCGACCCCCTGAGCGTTGTGCGTTGAGTCGGATTCCGATTAATTGTCGGGCACAGGAGTAGGAGTCGGAGTCATGTACCCCTAAATTCTCGGAATCGGAGTCTGGAGTTTGGCGTCAAGAGCTATTTCCAACAAAATTTGTTTGAAGTAAATCCACCTAACAAGGACGGAATCTACATTGACTTTTCAGTTTCCCCAAAGGCGCTAATGTTAAGGAATTTGCACTGTTCAAAATTGAACGGAAAATTGTTCAAATCAAAAAGATATTTTATATACAAGTTTTCCATCAAAAGCTTTTCCCTACGAAGTTTGAAGCTAATTCGCCTCACATTTCGGAATTTCCTTGAATTTCCCCGTAGGCGCTGTTAATTTTTTTTGAATTCTTCAAAATTGAACAAAAAATAGTTCAAATCGAAAAGTGAAATATGGGAATGAGGTGTCCTTGCCGAGATCTTTCGAACAAAAAAAAAGTTTGTTCGAATCGAACTACTCATTCAAAAGTTATTAGGGGGGGGGGGGGACAGACCGATAGACATTTTTCCCATCTCAATACCCTACTTTTCCAATTTTTAATTTTTCGATGTTTATTTAATTATTTTATTTATTTTTTTACTTTTTTTTTGTTTTTTCGGGATATTTTTAAGTTGCATTAAGCCTTCTTTCGTCTTTTTCTGATTTTTACCGGGGAAGCAGGCTGAAACGTTAGATTATTCAATAATATATAGACATTTTTTAAAGTGTACGAAGACTTTTTTGTCAGATAAAATTTCCGGCACTTTTTGGTTTCTGATTTTAAAAAATTAAGTTTAAATAATTAAAAAAAAAATTTCATGTAGTTTTGTTGAAAATTGATCATAGATCTTATAATTAAATACCTATTCCGAAATATTAATTCTAACCAGTGGATAGGGTCATATTTCATTGAAAGTCGTAGGTGTACGAACACTTTTGGGAGCCACTGTAATTATGCATCTCAGAATACCATAGATTGCAATGTTCTGTGTCAGAGCTGCTTGTTCTGCGATCTTACTAGTTAGTCGGCTCATTCTGACCTGTAGCTCATTCTGCTATTTAACCCCCAATGCAATGTTTTAAAATGAAATCTTTATTAAGAAATACTGTAGCAATGCGTATTTTCACAAATTATGACGTTTCTTTTTCATTAAATTCCGCATACATAGTAAAAAAGCTTTGACCAAGCTTCCAAGCAGCAACGCTTTAACTTAAGAATTATTCCACGTAAACATTATCAGCCGGTTCGATGGATGTCAACAGCTATGAAACGATTGTTAAAAACGTATTTTCATTACGTTAAAAATATGAAAATAAAAAATTTAGAAAGAAAACCATGACTTTCTTTTCTACTCAACTTCGAATCAAGATATTTTAGTATTTTAACCATGGAATATTTTCTTGTTCATATCCTGCTGTTTTTTTTTTTCACTTTGCAATTCCATTGTCGTAGAATGAAACAATATGGTTGACTGTCCCACGGACTATCTGTTTTAGGAATTGCTCAGAATGTGTTAGATATCGTAAAAGTAGCCTAAACCATAAATTGAACAAACAATATGAATCAAATATTATTTTGGCGTCTATGTCCTTAGTATCTGCAAATATACCTTATACAGCGCAACCTCTCTGAGCAGCCACCCCTTCGTTCCGCAAAATTTCGGCCGTTCAAAATGGGTGGCCGCTTTAAAGGGTTTTCGTTACAGTTGCAATGTTATTCTATATTACGCAATATAAGTTAGTGTAATACATAGAATGAAATTTGAGACTGTTCTAAAATGGAAATAGTATATTATTTAATTATTGTTTACATTTTTTTCGAAGAAAGGATACAATTTGGGAATAAAGTTTTCAATTTTCTCCTACAATTGTTAACAAAATCAAATTCAAAATGTTGCTTGTTGCAATTCAAAATGTTTTTCAGTTCAAAATGACAAAAAAATTGCTCTAACCAATTTATTTATCATTGCATCTGAGCAGATTTCTAGTGAAATGTAGTGTTGTAATTAATTTGTTACCCTGACAACTATAAGAAATGTAGTGATATGGAAGCAAACTAATGAACTAATCATGTAAATATTCTTATTTTATGTAATAAAGTGTTTCAGTGTATTATGAATTTTATTGACTCAAATTTTTAATGCAATCTTTATTTTTGATGCAAACAATACAATTGGGAAAATGAGAATACATACCAAACTGATTGAAGTCAAGGTAAATTTAATATAGAAGGAAATAACTAATGAAATTGCCTATTGATCATTAGAATATTAGCTCTATATAGGCTGTAGTACACATTACGTAGCATAAAAAACATTGTTTTACGAAAAACATTGAATCATTTCACCAGAAATGAATTGAATTTGTGGGATCAAAGCTATTTTTTAAATTAGACATCTATCATTAATTTTCATCATTGAAAGACTATCACTCATTATCATGTTACCGACCTTTGTAAAAAATTATTATTATTATTATTATTATTTTTTTTTTTTTTTTTTTTTTTTGCACAATCTAAAACATTTTCACTTTTATTAGATTCTGTTGAATTTGTCAAAGTGAAGTTTCAGTACGAGTTCTCTCAAGTACATTTCGGGACGAAAATAGTTTTAAAACATGAGTTTTTAATTGTTTCCATCCAGGTATAACTATATTGAATAGTTTCGTACGGCGAAATGGATCAAGCTTATTCTCTTCCTACTTAATCATGGAAAATTATCGAACTTTATCGAATATCGGAGCAACTTGCACGCTCAATAAGGGGACCCACTAATGATTTTTGGAAAACTGCTGAATGATCCTAGTCGTTGTTACTTTTTAGGAAACTCTGTAAAGATACATTTACCGGGCTTTCCCCCTTCCCCATCTCTCTTATTAGTTCTGTCTTCTCTTCCTTTCCCCCGAAAACACCAATCACTACCCATCACCCCGAGAGGCACGGAAGAAAAAGCTATGTCCGTAAGGTTAGTTCCCCCTCCCCCCCCCCGGAGATCATCAGTGAAATTGTTAATGAGGTCTAAGGATATCAATGGTGCAATACTGTACTGCCGTGTGCAGGGGAAAAGCAGTAACTGCAAATTTTTCATTTTTGATTTTTTTGCATTTTTGTCATCTTATTGTGCGTTATCTTTACTGTACAAGCTCGCTTATTTGGTTTCCGCTGAAAATAACTCGCGAAAAAGACGTCTAATTCCAACACTTTCTATTGTTAGCATTAAATCCAAAACGCGTTTCTTCAAATATCTTGAAAAATCATTTCTGCAGTTACTGCTGTTTACCTGCACAGGGCAGTATGATAAGGTTTAAGGCGAGCTGAACGATGGTTTTTCTTGATCGTAGGAGGTCTGTGATGAATTTCCCTACTGAATGGAAAACTGGTAGTCGGCCCCGCTTAAACGAATACCGTGAGTTCCAAGAAATATTATTAGAATCAGCGGGGAAATTTTATTTATTTTTCCTGATTGACAACGTTTGTCTTAAAACGTTATAATAAATCAATATCTAAGTAATAGAAGAAAACATGTTTTTTATTAAAAAGCGTTTTAAATAAGCTAAGTAAATAAAAGTACGTATGAAAATTATATGTCACTTACAACTATGGGTAGTGAATCTTTGTTCCGACACCTTTTTTCAGTTAATATTTTTTGGAGACAGTCCATAATAGTGAATTCCTTGCTCAAGGTATTTTGGGAGCACCTTTCAAACTTCAATTACCGTGTTTTACGCAATTAATATCTATCAATTTCTTATCTTCAGCAATGTTTATATTTCGTTGTGTTTTTTAATTTAATTATCAACTGTCTGTTGGTAATGGCAACGATAAAAGAAAAAAAATAGAATAGTGGATATGCTTTGATGGATTATGAATGTTTTTTCCCCCGCCGGTTGTTTGCCGAAAAATACAATTTTTAATTTTTGCTTCAGTAATTGCTCTTAATTAATTTTTTATGTATTCAAAAATTTTCTCAGCTAAAACATATGCGAAAGCTGATCACTATTATTCGATTAACCGGGGAAATTGTTCGATTAAGCGGGATCCCTAACATTGCGAAATGTCTAACATTGGGAAAATATTCGGTTCCTGGAGATTTTATTCGTATAAGCGGGGTTTTCGTTTATCCGTTACGAGATAAGGCGGGGCTGACAACATTGTGTTTCCATTACGATCCAAGTGCGCAGAACAAAAATTGACTTATTTTGTAAACAAACAAATAACAGAATTTTTTAAAAAATACCAAGAACTTTTCATAATGAACTCAAAAAGTACAAAATAATTTTTTTTGGGTCACAAAGGACAATTTAAGAATTCCTGTAGTTTTTGAAAATGACACCACAAACGAAGAAAAGTGCGGCTCATGTCATGAAGAGGATTTATTATTATCTAGCTTTCAATCATAACTTTGAGTGTTGAAACATGCATATTTTTGTTATTGGGAAAGTTTGGTTTGAAATGACTAGAACCGCACTTTTTCTTCATTTGTGGTGTCATTTTCGTTAGAATTTTCGAAAAATACAAGAATTCTGATCTAGAAAAGCTATTTTGTCCTTTTGAGTGCATTATGAAAAGTGCTTGGTATTTTTAAAAACATTCTGTTCTTTTATTCTTTTTAGTGTAAATGTATTTCAGAAATAGAATAATTTTACCCTCACGTTTTTAATATAAATGCTCCCCACTAAAAGGGAGAAAACCTATGTACGTGTCTAAAACTTTAAGCAGTAGGCACTAAAATTTAATCCTTGTTCCTCTGTAGGATTTATGTTTGCTAATTTCATGATTGCTTCAGAGGAGCCTTGATTCAAAATTTTCATTATGATTGCTTTTAACATTAGGGCTGAAAGGCAACAAAATTTGTAACAATGGGTTTTATATTTAAACATTTAATGAGGAAATTACATGAAACTTGAGGGTTTTCCATCTTAACTTAAATAATTATTTTATTTTAGAATTTTATTTTTTCAGCGCTAAGTTGTACCTTAAGATTAAGCAAATCATTTAATGAAATCCCGAAGTCTCTAAGTAGTCTAATAGCAAAGATATAAGAGAAACCAGGCCTCAGATTTCTCCGAGACAATCAGGCCAAGTATAATAAAAGTGCTTAAATAACAGAATTAAAAAAAAAAAAAAAAATACTAAGCACTTTTCATAACGCACTCAAAAGGACAAAATAACCTTTCTGGGTCAGAAAGGACAATTTAAGCATTCCTGTAGTTTTCGAAAATTCCAAGAAAATTGACACCACAAACGAAGAAAAGTGCGGCTCAAATCATGAAGAGAATTTCTTATCATTATATAGCTTTCAATCATAGCTTTGAGTGTTCAAACATGCATATTTTTCTTATTGGGGAAACGCTTTTTGTGTTCTCAAGAAGCATTATGATATTGAATGCAAAATAAACCTAATATTTACTCTTTGTTAAGCTTTAGTAGTTCAAAAAAAAAAAAAAAACTCTTAAAAAAGTTACATGACGTTGTGTATTTATCTCTGTACTTTTTTGAAAAACCTTCTTCATATAAAAAACGCTGTCCGAAAAGGTGATTTTCAGGAAAAAGTTATAAAGGTCACTATATATGTGTCGTGGAAAAGGTCTGCGGACTGATTTCTAGTTGATAAGGATACAATGCGAACATTTATCGCTTGAAATCTGAAGACTTTTATTGTCTTAAAAGTTAAAATTGCGGAATAAAATGCGTATATTCACAAGGAACGATAAAATTAAAAATTTTAAAAACCTCCGATTGAGTCGCAACTGCAGAATCAAGAGGGAAAATTGAAAATCCTTTTAAAAGTCTTATATTATTTAAAATCAAAGTCAAGTTTTTTTTTTTTTTTTTTTTTTGCTATTAAATTGAAACTGGCAACAGATAAAAACTTTAAATCACTGCTTTTAATTCCCTTGTTGGTCAACAATGAATGGGGTCGTTTCCAAAATTTTAAAAGTATTTTTTTCTGAAAGAGCATGCTTAAAAACACAGGATCTGACAATTTTTTAAATAATTTGTTTAAGTTTAATATTTAAAAAAAATGCTAAAATCTGCGCGCTTTCATTGTTTACATTTCTTGTCTATGACCTCACAAATGATGAAATGCCATTCTGTGTTGCCATTCACAGAGCAAAATAATTAATTCGCATCTTTACTCACGTGTATTGGCAACGATATGGTTAATAGCAAGCGTAGAGCTCAATTTTAATTGGCTTCTTGATTATCATAACGTGGAAACGCGGTACAAAGATGTGTCAAAGAGCATCATTTGTGACGTCACCAAGACCACGCTTTGTTTGAAAAATCGGACACATTAAAAAATTAATTAAAAAATAACTGTTGGAAAAATGAAAGAATTTTTTTGGGTTATGTCATTTATTTATTTATCTATTTATTTTTGCTTATTCAATCAATTTTAGTGACTAAAAGTATTACTTTTGACTGAAGGAAACAACCCCATTCGGTTTTCAATCGTGTGAATAAATGCTTAGCGGTTATTAAAATCTGCATTAAAAAACGTCATAATTCGAATTTTATGAAAGATAGAAGCTCCAAACACATTTTATCAGAAGGCGGAAAAAATTTCTCTTTATTTTGGTATTAAATTTTAAAATTTTTAACTATGTTCTCACTGCAAAAATCGCGAAAAACATTTCAGAGGTTTTTAACTAATATCTTCGTTAATTAATGTCATCCAAAAACACAACCTAGCTAAAAACACTCCCGATCAACTCCCCTTTCGATTTTTTTAAAATTTTTTTTTTGAATAAAGCTGTCCGTCCATTTTGGCGCTAGAGTGCGACAGACAGATACACACACATAACGGGAGCTCAGATTTTAAGAAAATGCATATATCTTGAATAATTGCAAATTGCTTATCTCTACTATATCAGTGATATAATTGATTCACGTGCTTTAAGAAGTACTGCGGAACTTAGAATTGGATATGGAGAATGTCCATCCGTCTCAATTTTTCAGGCTGGCCAAATTGATTGAGAAGGTAATTCAATAAATGATGAATTACTTTTTTTCGAAGATCTTCTAACAATTGTTTTACAACAACATGAGGGGTATTTAGCACGTTTGGGAACAAATAACAGACGTGTTTAGCGTTTATCAAAAGTCTAGAACATTTTGACTGCAAAAATCCGCAGTGAAAAACACACGAACACAATGAAAAAAGTATGTTTTGGTTTTTCCAGTAACTGAAATAAAATATTTAGATTTCGGATGTTTAGTTTCTGATGTAAATTTAGTATGCTAATTAATTAATATGTTGAAGTTTGCTGATCGTTTATTTAGTACTTTTGATATAAAGATATCTTACCAACCCACTAGTACTCTCATTTTAGAATTAAGAGAGGGGGGGGGGATATGTAAGAGGTAAAAATGTCGCGTAAAAATGAATAAGTGAAAGGGAGGGGGGGGGGGGGGTTCACAAGCGGTTTCTTTATAATATCTGATACCAGGGTCCACCGACTGATGACAGGCCCCGGTGTTAAGCAAATTGTGATTTAAAAAAAGGACAAAAAGAAAAAAAAATTCGAAGTGAAAAACAACGCATGTTTTTTTTTCCGGCAAAATTAATTTATTTTAAGGATTCAAAATTTTTTACTCGTTTCATACTTTTGCGCCATTCTAATTTCGCCCCAATTCTTTTAAATCACGTATCGCTAACGTAATAACTTACGCTTGACGATTCTACAATGACTTTTTTACTACCCTTTAGCAATGAACCATCGTACAAATGAGGCTTAATTACCTCCCTTTCAGCGCTTCCGCAGAGGGGAGAGAAGAGAGAAAACATCTTCACCTCCGGATTCGCATTGCAAATGCAGCGGACATCAGCATTGGCGATTTAGTGCCTTTTCGATCATTCAAGCACGCTTTTTCCCAAACTTGTCTCGCCAACCTGTTCCTTAATGTCGGCTTCTTGGTCGAACCACTTTCTCGTCAGGGGTCGAAAGGAAGGTTACATACGTTCTGGTTACATACGTTCTGGTTTATTCTCACGTAGCACAGTACAGGGGTCGACTGGCTCGCCGGCCTTTTTTTTTTTTTCCCTTCGCTTTTGAACCTGTGCGCCTTTGGGTTCCTTTTTTTAAAACCCTTATAACTGTTTCCCCCCCCACCCTTGAAGCCTTTTTTTTGCTACCCCAAACCTGTTGAATTTCGTTTACCCCCCCCCCCCTCGCTCGACCTTTTGCACTTTCCTTTCCTTCTTTTTGAGCCTTTTTGAGAGTCAAGTGTGGCGTCCTCATGCGAGAGCCAGTCCACCCAATATAGTAGGTGAGTTCCAAAATATTTATGCAGTTATATTTATCGGTTTCTAGTCGAAATTCATAGTGTACACTCACAAAGTTCGAAACTTTCCCTTCTGAATATGAAATTTAAATGATAAACCCTATTGATTATACCGTTTATGCATACGCCACCTTGCACCAGTTATGTAAATTCAGTGCCATCTCTGTGGCAAGAAAGAGCATTATATTTAGATTTTAAACCAAATATTAATATATTTTTCAAAAGTTTTCAGTTGTGTCCTTTCTGTTGTTGTTGGGCCCTGGGTGGGTGCGATATTATGAGCTAGTCAGTTTGCTGTTATTTTATGTAAAATGCAAAAAGTTCGTTTTGCAATGAAAGGAAGGCTGAAATTCAACTAATATCGAGACTTCAATAACTTTTTAAATCATTTTCATGTTCCATGGAAAGAGATAGAAACTGTAACGCTGGAATTTCTAGTTCAAAGGTTCACATTAAAATGCTTATCTTTAGTTACATACTTGTATTATCCAACTACTTCATCAATCGACTTTTTTAGTAACTCTGAAACAATTGCGTCTCAACGATGGTAGATTGTAATGAAGAGTTCACTACACAGTTTATACACCTTATCAAACCAAATTATGCATATTCTATATTTCTATATATGAAATTTCATTCTGCTACGGTAAGCCGTTTTTGAGGTGTGTGAGACATACGCAGGAATATGCAAGTGCGCAGAGACATCCGGACGGACAGTCAATTGCAACAAAAAAGTTTGGTACTTAAATTAGACTTCGCTCAGGTGCTAAATCGAAATTTCAACCAACAACACGACCATTTTTGGATTATGCGAGATACATACGTATAATCATACGCAAATACTTACGTACATACGTACGAACAAAACTCGTCAAAATGAAGTCTTGGGATGGATATTTTGATCCGATTTTCACATGAGGCAGTGAGAAGCAAAGGATGTAAGCGGATACTTTCAATTTTTTAGTAAGACGTGTGCCGCCCGCCCTGTCAAGCGGTCAGAGAAGGAATCTGACTGCGATGGGAAGGTCCTGGGTTCGAATCCCGGCTTGAGCATGGATTACTTTCTCTCTCCTGTCCTTGTCCTTTCTTTGTGTTAATCTATTGTGCGACGAATGGTTGCCTAACCTATAAGCGGGTCCTTATGACATGTGTGTACTGTGGAAGTCGGACCTCACACCAAATTATGGTACAGCTGGAAAAGTGGAGCAACGATCCCCCTAAATTGATAGCTTAGCCGACACAAGACAAAAATAAAATCAACAAATAAGACGTGTTTAAAGATTCAGTAGGCTTCATTGAAATTTTTTCTCCAAATCATGCTGTATAGTAGTACCTACCAGGGCTACCAGTCCTATCTCTTGCCCCAAAACAGATGAGAGGTTCACCTACCATTTGTACTGGTTATCTCCAAATTTTTAATTTTGGCATTTAGATCCCTTTGCTTCTCACATATGCCCGTTAGATTTTTCGGTTTCGGACCTCAAGTCCGGATCCGGAATCCGTATCATGTGACTCATTATCTTCCAATCACGGAGTGAATCAAGGGCACGGCAAAATGAAAGCTATGAGCCATTTGATTGTTTTAAAAAGAAGAAAAAGAAGGAAAATATGAAATGGAGTCGCGCCCCTCACCCTCACTGCTTCCGAGAATCTAGCACCAAATCCCGGTCGTAAAGCACTAGGAAGTTCAGCGGAAACTGAATAAATCCTTCAGCGGCGACAGCCGGGGATCGGGCCGGTAGCACCGGGGCAACTTTATGGCCTCGCTTTCCGTCTTTTCTTTCTTTTCATTTTCTTCTTCTTTTTTTTTTACATACATGCATTTGATGCTAGTTGGTGTTCAGAGCAATCAACGACAAATTGTCTCGGAATCCTCCTCTTAGAAAAATTTTGCAAAATGATAGTGTAATCCGAAGAAATTGAGCTTGTCACAAAGAGCCGACTGGATAGGGGATTTTTTTACTATGTCTCTCACTTTTATCTTTTAAAGATAAAATCAAAATCATTTCGTTGTGCTTGTCTGCTCTCTTGAATGCCGGCAAGGCCTGAACACGGAATAGGTCAACTAGACCCCTGGCCTATAGGGCCCCGATATTTAGGGGGCCCCAAATGGCTGAAATTACTTGTATGGTCTATGACTAAAATTGTTTCAGCCAACGGCTCAAGTTATAAAGTTTGAATACAGGGGGAACCAAAAAAGCATTTGGCCTAGGGCTTTTCGATATCTTAATCGGGTACTGATTGCCGGTACTTTGAGTTTCGAGCTCAAGGATAGATAGTTCCACCGGTTTTTATAAAAATTGGCTCAATATTGTGAACACGAAATCGCCCTGGAACCTCGAAGCATTTTTTCTGAAATTCGATTTTGTTATTTTTTGCTACGTATCCGGGAAAATTTTTCTATCAAATTTGTTATTAATGAGATGAATAGATGTTTGCACCTTATATTATAAAGTTACACGAATGACAAAAAAAAATGTAGTAATTCTTCGTAGCAATTCAGACAGACCTGAAGAGTTTGCAATAGCAGTTGTGACAATAGCAGGGTCTGAAATTTTGAACTGAGATATGAGTAAAACAGTATAACGTGAATAAAAGTACAAATAACTAAAAAAAATTTTTTTTAAACCCCCGACTGAGTAGAATCAAGAGGAAAAATTGAAAATCCTTTCAAAAGCCTTATATTATTAAAAATCAATTACACGTATTTTATTTGTTAACAAATAGAAATTGGCAATAAATAAAAGTTTTAAATCACTGCGTTTCATTTCCTTGTGGACTAAACAATGAATTCGGTTACAAATCGCGTGAATAAAGGTCCCAGCCGTACTTAAAACCTGCTTTAAAAAACGTTATAATTCGAATTCTATACACCATGAAAGTTTCAAACACATTCTATCAGACGCAGAAAAAATTACTCTTTTTTTTTGGTACTAAACTTTTAAATTTTTGAATATGTTTTCACTGCAAAAATCGCGAAAAGCCTTTTAGAGATTTTTTTATTAATATCTTCGTGAATTAATATCATCCGAAGACGCAACCTAGCTAAAAACACTCTCGATCAATTCTCCCTTTCGAACAATTTTTTTTTCCAAAATCGGCCCATCCGTTTAGGCGCTATGGTGCCACAAACAGATACACAGACATGTCAAACTTATAACCCCCTTTCTTTGTATGTCGGGGATTAATCAAAGCATTTGAAAAGAATCAAATCACAGAAGACTGTTGTTACGAAGCTATTAAAGAACTTCTTCATCGGTACACTAAAAATGGTTCACGAAAACAAAAGTACAGTTCAAATGAACCAAGATTGATCACTATTACTTAGGTTTGTAATACCGCAGACAGATATAATCCACGAAAGCAATAATGAAAAATCTGATTTTGATACCAGAAGACTTCCCGTACACCGTTCCCTTTAAACTGAAAAGAAATTGGATTTTATAAACTAAAACAAATTTAACATTTCTGTCGGCATCATAAACCTGAAATTGCAATACGAATAACTGAATAGAACGAGTAGAAAAAAATAACGTATAAAAGTACCTTAGTTAGTGTAGAAGAGCATTACTTGTACCCTCTAGTTTGTAGCTAACCGATAGAGAAAAGAGATCTCCAAAAATTCATCATAAAAATATTGACAGTGCACAACCATTGATTTTGTGGAAATATCTTCAAATATTAGCAAATTCGCACAGGATTCGGCTCCTCAATTTTTGAAACAAATCTGTCTCCAACGTGAGGTTGGATAGCCAAATGGACGTCAATTTATGTTGCCACTTTAATTTCCGTTTCATTACAACTTTTTTGAAAGTTTACATTCATCGTGCCCCAGAACTATAATTTTCTTCTTCAAATAGTGGGAAACTATAGAAATGGATTAAGCTATTCCTTATAGAAAATAGTTCGTTGCTAAAAACGATTAAATTAAGATTCGTTCACTATACAAAAACAGAGTACGGAAACCTTTCGGAGCATTCTGATAGAATTTTCTATATCACCCCTATTCTGTTATTTAATCAACTGTGCAGTGTGCTCCTTATTTCATTCAATGGTCAGTCGCAGGTGGAATGTCCTATTCGTTATCGTAGACCACTATGTTTTAAACCTCTTGGATCCTCAATTTTTCTTTCGTTGTCAAGGAAACTTCTTGCAAACCACCAATGTTGCAATCTCTTTTATATTTAATTTTAGTCTCCTATTTTATTTTCTATTTATTTTTTTTTAATCTTTTCTTTGTTGAAACAGACGATATGTTTATTAAAAGTATAAATGATTTTATAATGATCGTTTGCCATTAAAATAAAGTTTAAAGGCCAGACACTGATTTATAAACCTATTTTTAAAACGAGCTGATGTGTGCATCACATGACTTCCTTTTACTCCAATATAATGTCATTTCCCCATTACTGGAAATTTTAACGTGATGCAATAGTTTACTCTCTAAATATCACCAACAGTGGCCAAATTAAAACAGATTTTAAAAAAAATCGCCAAATTTGGCGACCAAAAGACTAGCGATATATTGCCAAGTGTCCGCCAAATTATTACACCACCAGAGTTTACATCGAAATTAACAATGATTCCCCCCCCCAAAAAAAAAGGGGAAAAAGACCCCTTTAGAAACACCCGATTGCAACCAAAAGTGGACGTGCACAACTAGATGCCACTAGGAGTCTACGTACCAAATTTCAACTTTTTAGGACTTACCATTCTTGAGTTATGCGACATATATATGCACATACAAACATCCGCACATACATACGTAGATACAGACGTCACGAGAAAATTCGTTGTAATTAACTCGGGAATCATCATTATGGATATTTCGCGTTCTTAGGCACTTATCCACGTGCGGTCGAGTCGGGAAAAAAAAACTCAATATTCATTTGGGGGTGAGTAAAATGGAAATTAAGGTCGATTTTTGAGTGAAAATTTTTTCGCGAATATAATACTTCCTTTTTTGCAAAAGGAAGTAATAAAAAAGAACGGTCCGTCTGCTAATAACTAAAAAGACCAAGTTGATTTCTTTTTTAATCTGGAAAGGAGGAGAAAGGTAAATAGAGTTCTGTTTTCCTGCGTTTTTGTGGTAGAAGTTTTTCGCATTTCTGATGTTTCTCTAAAATAAACAAATTAAAGCCGGCATTAACAAATCGATTTTATTTTAATTTTTTTTAATGAATGTATTTAGGAACTTGCTTTTGGAATAGTGGTCCTCTAATAACTGATGAAGAGTATGTTTTCCATTATGGAACAAAACACGCAGAGACGTGTTTCCACATTGCATGGAATTTCTTCTTCAGTGTGCATGAATGTCGAAAAAAAACAAATGTTTCGGAGCATTGGAGCAAGGGGTGAGGTGCACGAACTCGCGGCATCATTTGAAATCTCTCCCCGAGAACGCAAAGTGTCGTAAAGCTCTCGACGCCGTCGTCCAGGAATAGGCGGATTTATGTGGCTTTTCTGGCATAACGAATTGCTCCCCCTCCCCTAATGGGGCTGCGGACACGAAAGAATTAGGAGCTAATCGCTATTTCGGGCGGAGCGAGAACATTAGCGCAATTTAGGAGGCGACATCTTTCACACGCTCCGGAAATAAAATCGCACCGGGTGAAACTACCTCTTCTTTTTTTTTCCCCCTCTTTCTTTCTGGATCTCTCTCTCTTACACACACACGCACAAACTTACTTGTATAAAATTCGTTCCTTGATGTGAACTTGCAACATAATTATTTGTGTCCCTTACATGAAGCTCTAGATCAGCCGATTCTTAATTTGTTTGATAAGTGGAACCCTTTTGAACATCGACTTTTTTCGTGGAACCCCTGTTTCTTCCTCAGTAATATAGCTTGCATGCAACATTCTAGGAATGGTTTATTTTTAATGTTTCCAATGCCGAAATCCCGAATCCCGCAGGATATTTAGCGGGATTTTGCTCTCAATCCCGCAACTTTTTTTTCCAATTAAGCATTTTCCAGCTTTTGCCGTTCATAAAAAGACGATCTTCACAAGCTTGCTTGTGAAGATAGTCGTTTGAATCTTCTTCTGATCTGAAGTTTGAATCTTCTTCCTCGTATATCTCCAAGAAGAGCAAGAAAAACTGTGTGTTTGTTATGACCAACGACGAATTTACCATTTAAGAACACAATAAAAATAGAGTATATTTTTCTGAGAATGTATTAGTATTCTCATACGAGGTTTCAGTTTTCATACGTTCAGCAATTGAGAAAATGCGTAAAACTTATAAGCATTTTCGAAAACCATCACTAAAATTTGAAATTCAGTAAGTTACGCTTTAGAAAAAATAGAGAAAATGTATTACATGTTCCAAAACCCACTGGAGTAGCCTGAATACAATGTTGGAGCACTTCTGTAAACTTTAGTAGTGCACTCAAAAAATTTAAACTACAAAAAGTGCCCTCTAAAGAAGTAAGCAATGAAAAATCTGACATTATATATATTTGGCACGACTTTAAAAGGGGCTATAGAAAGTTGTATGAAACACAGTTTGACTCGCATGCCAGTGCAGTAGGATAAGCTGCTCATGTTTTTGAATTATTCTTTAAAGTGAGAGGTGAAATTTGCGAAATTATCCAAACACTTTTACTGAGACTACGACTTGGTAAAATCAAGCAGTATTCACCCCTTGCTGCAATGAATCAAATTCACTGACACAATGACCGACGTTAATGAAGCAACAAGGGAAATTATCAATGCAAGTTAAATTGGATACAGCAAAACACACATCCAAGAGGCGTCTTTTTTGTCCGGAATTTGCAGTTCTTGAGCCAGCATGAGGGGGGGGGGGAATCTATTTCAGAAGGCGATGAAGTTAATGCGGACCTTTTTCTAACTGTCCACAATTATTTAATTTTAGTAAAACCAATTGCAGTGGAGCCACAGCACGTATTTCCATCAAGCGCATTATTTTTAGAGCAAAAATCCTTTACCATCCCATACGAGCGGCATACCAAACGATTATTGCTAATTAGGATGACTTTGTAGTGCTTTACAATTGCTGTACGGAATTTAAGAAGACTATTAATTCAAATAATAAAAGCAGTCCTCCGTAAAGAGCATAACTTTTTCTATTTGAGGTAAAAATTTCATTTTTAGAAGAACAAAGTCAATTCTGCGGAATCCCGGGGGATTGGCTCCTTGCAATCCCGAAATCCCGCAGGACTGAATTCACCCCCCCCCCCCCGGATTGGAAATCCTATTTATTTTTAACAAAGGCGCCTTTTTTGTTTACAAATATTAAAAAAAATTTTAAACTAAAAGAAATTTATCGAAACATCTATAACTCGTTTCAAGCAAAATTTTCAAGTTTTAATTCTAGTGATATGAGTAAAAATAGATACTATTTTTACTATGACAGATGCATCCTTAAAATCAAATTTTATGGATGAAAGTTGCATTTTCAGATCAAGTTCAGCTATAGGGTAGGTGGGGGGTAAAGCCCCTCGTGGGGTAAAAACATTTTAACTTGATCACATTGGAGTAAGAAATTTACCACTAGGTGGTGGGTTTGTCCTATGGAAACCTATTGATCAATGAAATTTTGTCGTGACCAGGCACTCCAGAGACGAGAAGGTGGGATAAGTCTGTTTTTTACTACCTAGATCTAATTTTTCTAATATATTATTTGAACATTGTAAAATTTAGAATTTGAGAAGAAGAATAAATGAATTACACGTTAATACTGTCGCATTAAAGCTTCACCTTCGAGTGAAAACAATTAGTCTAATGGCTGCTTAAAAGCAACAGGGCGCGTTTTTCCGAAAGTGACAAAATGGGGAAAATCCCCGCAGTTGTTTTGGGGTAAAACCCCGCATCTGCAAAAGGTCAAGGATTCTCTCCACTCGGCTGAAAAGTGCATCTTTTCTGAAATATTATTAATATTTTTGTTCAGCATGTGTTTTGTACAGCTTATTCAACTTAAAAAAAATAATTGTTGGTGGACATTTACTCATGAAGTTTTATTTTGGATTAAGATTTGTTAGGTAAAATCTTACATTCATTTCAATTCAAATGTGCTTTCATTAATATAATAATTTCTTCTTCTTCTTCTTTTTTTTTTTTTTTTTTTTGAACATTTATGTACGTTTAATTTTCTGTTCTAGTACCTTCAGAAAAAGAATAGTTCAGAACCATGATAAGTGTCGAGCTTAATGAAGCACGTAACTTAATTGCGGGGATCTCTTCGTTCTGTTTGGTAGACATTAAAGTTAGGATCAAAAAGATCGATTGAAGACATCTCTGAAAAATGGAACAAAAGCTTGGGACTTCAAAAAAGAAACAGATTTCCCTATCATTTCGAGTGAAACTTATAGATAATAACTCGAAGCTAATCCCTGCACATTGTAGCCAAGATAACTTCAATATGCCAAGAAGGAAGAGGTTATGTAGAGGGTTTTTTTTTTTTAATATAAATCATCTAGAAGCCTGCCAATGTACTAAGACACAGGAAGAATCATTGGAAATGAAGACGTTATTAATAAAATGTCGTAACCTCAACAAGACACGGTTCCATCCACGACGCAATAACATTTTTAGAAAACTCAACTGAGTGTATTGTTTACTTAAAGCACTGGGTATACTAGATATTCAATTAAATTATAGCCTCAGGCAATCAAATTATTTTTTTATAACGCTGTTATTTTTTTCCCGGGTAACTAATCCTCCTTTTGTGGAGAAGAAAATATTATTTTTGTCAGTTAAAAAAAAAAAAAAAAAAGAATAAACTTGTGAGATATTTTAGTTCGGTACTGCTGAATGGCAATAAACCAATGATTCAATGGGTTTTTTCAAGTGTTTTTATCAAGCAGTCACCCTTTTTATTCACATTCATCTTGAGTGAGGTAAAGATCCGCATTACGGGGTGGCCCCATTTTGTGGGGCAAAACCCCGCAATTTTGTTTCGCCGCGAAACTGTTATTTTCTAGGTTTTTATTAATCAGAAGTAGCTAGAATTTGGAAGGATTATAGGTAACAACCCCATGCAATGACTCTCATTTGAAAAAATGGGAAAATCTACCCTTTATTGACCATGGTGTTATAAAAACTGAAAATCGTAGGGGTTTACCCTCACCTACCCTAAGTCTGTGCTGATATTTAGTTTTCGTCGACAGAGAAGTTGAGAACATAAATTTAGTTGCGAATAGGTAAAGTGAAAACAAGAAATTTCCTGACAATTGAGAACATTCACCTTTTAAACTGCGCTTGAATTTCACTGAATGGCATCATTTTAAATTTCTAGTGGAAGAAAGGATCACGTGCAGGGTTGGCTTTTTGCCGGCAGAAACTGGTTTTTGCCCTGCCAGTGGCAGAAACTGGTTATAACCGGTAAAAACCGGCAGAAACTGGTAGAAACTGGCAAAAACTAGAAAACGTTTTTAATAGCTCTAGTAATTACTTAATGACAGGCAATTAAGTAAAATAAAATATATAACTCCATTTCGTCATTGCAAAAACTTAATATAATAGTTATTTAATAATTAGTGTAAAAATATGTTAAATAACAAAACTGACATTTCCAAAGCAAAGTAAAATTTATCATAGTTGAAATTGCTATGCGTTAGAAATTTTAGCC
Source organism: Uloborus diversus (assembly GCF_026930045.1). Lineage (NCBI taxonomy): Eukaryota > Metazoa > Arthropoda > Arachnida > Araneae > Uloboridae > Uloborus > Uloborus diversus. The sequence goes on along the minus strand of NC_072737.1, from coordinate 91,486,274 downwards.
TTGTAATGTTGTAAGTAACAAATTTTTCAGTTTGTTGTTTATAATTATTTTGTTTGCATTTAATTTAAAGTGTAATATATATATATATATATATATATATATATATATATATATATATATATATATATATATATATATATATATATATATATATATATATATATATATATATCAAATATTTAAATAAATACAGATTTTTTTTATTTCATTAAACTCTAAAATTCAAGAACTTCTCATTTTACACTTAATATAACTGAACAAAGCTATTCTAAAAGAGCTTAATCAAGCAGTTACTGATAATCATTTACTCGCCTATATGCTCCATCCAAAGTATTTGGGAGTAAATTTATCATGTAATCAAGAAGAAAGTGCCCGCACTTTACTCACAAATATTAACCTTGATTATGTACCTTATACCATTGCTTTACAAAACAAATCGGCCCCTTTTCCCAAAACCTATTTTTCCAATCACGTGGTAACAACTACTCCAAATACCGCATGGTGGTGCAGTTTGAAACTAGTATGTTGTGGCCATCACGAAACTTTCTTCTATATTTTTCTTTTTTTTTTCTGATCCCTCCCCATGCTTGACGAGGAAGCAATATTCCCAACAAAAACAAAATTACACATGAAAAAACTTGACGACCATCCCAATGTCTGCATTATTGCAAAAGCAAAGCAAAGAGCGAAAATTTAAAGTTATTTTAAAAGCCTTGCTTGAATTAATTACAAATATTTTATTTGTTAACAAACATAAGATGGCAACAGTTAAAAATTTTAAATCATTGAGATCATAGACTAATAATAAGAGTAGACCGAGCTTTTTCATTCTTGCTGATGAAGAAAATCGGTTCATAGATGTATCACGTGACTAGTGGAAGGGCTTGGCGAAGACTTTGGCAGCATGGTTGCTAGATAGCAGCATTATCTATAGTTTGACACTCGACATGTATTTTAAGACAACGTGTTTTCATTAAAAAAATATTTCCAAGTGCAGAGATTGAACAGTTTTTTTTAGTTATGCATTATTTTGACACTAGTAATAGTTTTTGGTCACAGTTTTCAGTAACTTTTATTTCATTCGGAACTACTACGTCAGCGTTGGCGTAAACGTAATGGCGTAAACGTTTTGCGTTAACGCAAAAATGTACTAATCGGTATCTTAAATTGCAATTGTAGGTAAAAATCTTACCGTTTGCCGATTCTTTTTGAGCGCTTGAATATTTTATTGCTTACTTAGAGAGTTATTGAAATTGACTAAAGAAAATGCACAACACTTTCTAAACGAAAAACTCACTATATTAGCAAAATATTTACAACTTAGAATAACAAATTTACAAATCGGACTCCATAAAAGATCATTCTTCCGTGTTCCATCAATTTTTATTTATTTTATTTCGATCGTCTGCTACGATCAACGCCCGCTGTTGCTAGGATATCCACTAGTCACATGGTTTGGTTTATGAGCAGCAAAAGGGTTGCCATAGCTCGGTCTATTCTTATTATTAGTCTATGATTGAGATAATATTTCCTATCATTTCCATACAATTAAAATCACGAGAAATACGCAGACGACAATCTATTACGATTTATCTTTCTTATTGTTGCATTAATAACTAGTATGTTGTGGCCATCACGAAACTTTCTTCTATATCTTTCTTATGATTCTGATCCCTCCCCATGCTTAACGAGGAAGCAATATTCCCAACAAAAACAAAATTACACATGCAAAAACTTGACGACCATCCCAATGTCTGAATTATTACAAAAGCAAAGCAAAGAGCGAAAATTGAAAGTTATTTTAAAAGCCTTGCTTGAATTAATTACAAATATTTTATTTGTTAACAAACATAAGATGGCAACAGTTAAAAACTTTAAATCATTGAGATAATATTTCCGATCATTTCCATACCATTAAAATCACGAGAAATACGCAGACGACAATCTATTACGATTTATCTTTCTTATTGTTGCATTAATAAAGCTATTTTTATTCGCAAAAAAAAAAATCAACACCTCTTGGAGCGATTGGCGTCAAAATTGAACCAAAGTCTGTTTACATATGGATTCACATATATTCCAAATTTCAACCAGAACGTAGAATTACTTCTTGAGATAGGGCACTCACAATGGAAAAAAAGAACGGGCGATTGCGCTACCCCCTTTTTAGCTGTTGACACCAAAATAAAATCAGCTCTTATACCCACTAAGGGCTACTTGTCAAAAAATTTTTGTTTAAGATAAATAAATACCTTTGTGCTGAATAGTAAAGTCAGAACAAACAACGTAAGTAGAAGCACAAATTTGTAAATTACCGCAGACACGTGTTTCGGCGTTACAGGGAACGCCTTTTTCAATGCAAAAAATAATGAGCTTATGGATGAAAAGACATCCGACAAAAGCCAAGAGCAGATAAGCAATCTTATCTGCTCTTGGCTTTTGTCGGATGTCTTTTCATCCATAAGCTCATTATTTTTTGCATTGAAAAAGGCGTTCCCTGTAACGCCGAAACACGTGTCTGCGGTAATTTACAAATTTGTGCTTCTACTTACGTTGTTTGTTCTGACTTTAATTTTTGTTTGATTCCGTTCGTTATTTCTTGAGATACAGCAGTCACAGTTGACGACAAAAAACGTTCTATAGCTCAACCCCCCTTTGAGTTATTGACACCAAAATTGAATCAGCACCTGCTCCTGTTAATGGCAACATATGGACCAAATTTTGTTTGATTCCGCCAGTTACTTCCTGAGGAATAGCAAGCACGCGTAACTCAAAAAACGTCCCATTGCTCCACCCCCCTTGGAGGAATTCGCGCCAAAAACCAATGGGCACAAGTTCACATAGGGGCACATATGTGTACCAAATTTCGTTCGATTTCTTGCGGTAGTTTTTGCTGTAGAGCGGCCACAAAAAACTGGTCACACACAGACGTGACACACATACATACACACACACATACATACATACACACACACATACATACATACACACACACACACACAGACAGACAGACATTTTCCAAAAATAGTCGAAATGAACTCAGCACACCTCAAAACGTTCGAATCCGTCAAAATTCGAAATTCGAAAATTTGCACGAATCCAATACTTTCTTCTATATATTAGATATAGAAGAAAGTAAAAATATTTTTATTCGCAAAAAAAAAAAAAAAAAAAAAAAATCAACACCTCTTGGAGCGATCGGCGTCAAAATTGAACCAAAGCCTGTTTACATATGGATTCACATATATTCCAAATTTCAACCAGAACGTAGCATTACTTCTTGAGATAGGGTACTCAAAATGGAAAAAAAGAACGGGTGATTGCGCTACCCCCCCTTTTTAGCTGTTGACACAAAAATAAAATCAGTTCTTATACCCACTAAGGGCTACTTGCCGATAAATTTTTCTTTCATTCCGTTCATTATTTTTTGAGATACAGCAGTCACAATTGACGACAAAAAACGTTCTATAGCTCAACCCTCGTTTGAGTTATTGACACCAAAATTGAATCAGCACCTGTTCTTGTTAATACCAACATATGGACCAAATTTTGTTTGATTCCGCCAGTTACTTCCTGAGGAATAGCAAGCACGCGTAACTCAAAAAACGTCCCATTGCTCCACCCCCCTTGGAGGAATTCGCGCCAAAAACCAATGGGCACAAGTTCACATAGGGGCACATATGTGTACCAAATTTCGTTCGATTTCTTGCGGTAGTTTTTGCTGTAGAGCGGCCGCAAAAAACTGGTCACACACAGACGTGACACACATACATACACACACACATACATACATACACACACACATACATACATACACACACACACACACAGACAGACATTTTCCAAAAATAGTCGAAATGAACTCAGCACACCTCAAAACGTTCGAATCCGTCAAAATTCGAAATTCGAAAATTTGCACGAATCCAATACTTTCTTCTATATATTAGATATAGAAGAAAGTAAAAATATTTTTATTCGCAAAAAAAAAAAAAAAAAAAAAATCAACACCTCTTGGAGCGATCGGCGTCAAAATTGAACCAAAGCCTGTTTACATATGGATTCACATATATTCCAAATTTCAACCAGAACGTAGCATTACTTCTGGAGATAGGGTACTCAAAATGGAAAAAAAGAACGGGTGATTGCGCTACCCCCTTTTTAGCTGTTGACACAAAAATAAAATCAGTTCTTATACCCACTAAGGGCTACTTGCCGATAAATTTTTCTTTCATTCCGTTCATTATTTTTTGAGATACAGCAGTCACAATTGACGACAAAAAACGTTCTATAGCTCAACCCTCGTTTGAGTTATTGACACCAAAATTGAATCAGCACCTGTTCTTGTTAATACCAACATATGGACCAAATTTTGTTTGATTCCGCCAGTTACTTCCTGAGGAATAGCAAGCACGCGTAACTCGAAAAACGTCCCATTGCTCCACCCCCCTTGGAGGAATTCGCGCCAAAAACTAATGGGCACAAGTTCACATAGGGGCACATATGTGTACTAAATTTCGTTCGATTTCATGCGGTAGTTTTTGTTGTAGAGTGGCCACAAAAAACTGGTCACACACAGACGTGACACACATACACACACATACACACATACACACACAGACAGACAGACATTTTCCAAAAATGGTCGAAATGGACTCAGCACACCTCAAAACGTTCGAATCCGTCAAAATTCGAAATTCGAAAATTTGCACGAATCCAATACTTTCTTCTATATATTAGATATAGAAGAAAGTAAAAATGTGCTATAGATGAAAGTTATGTGAATCTTGCTTGTTCTTTGAGGATAATGCCAGCTAGTTCTGCTGGGATTGAAAGAATCTTCTCAAATTTCTCCTTTGTGCACAACAAATTGGGAAATTGGTTAGGTTTAGAAACAGCGTCAAAACTTTTATTTTGTTAGAGGCTGCTGCAGTGCGGAAACAATGTAAAATTTGATTTTGAATGGTGGTAGTGTTGTAAATAAATTGTATTTGGGTTAATATTTAATTATTTTTCTTATACATTTTCTATTGTATGTCAGGAGTTGCATTTATGTCATTTTTTGAATTTCTGCCAGTTTCTGCCATAAATGTGGCAGAAAGGGGTTTTTGCCATTCCGGTTTTAACCGGTTTCTACCAGTGGTTTTTACCGCCTCGGCAGAAACCTGCCAACCCTGGTGGTTCAAGAAGTGCAACACAAGAAAAACAGTATCTCTAAGCAGCAGGGTTGGCTTTCTGCTGGCAGAAACTAGTTTTTGCCGTGCCAGTGGCAGAAACTGGTTATAACCGGTAAAAACCGGCAGAAACTGGCAAAAACTTAAAAGTGTCTTTAATAACTCAAGTAATTAGTAAATGATATTTGTTTGAGTAAACTAAAGAAATAAACATCATTTCATCATTTAAAAAAATAAAATCTAATGCTAGTGCCCTTGATTTAGTTCAGAAAGGGAACTTTTCAATTGCAGATGCTCATAATGTTTGGATTAATCTAACAAAGGACAAAAAATCATATAAATGCTTTGGAAAGAGGAGCGACATACAAAATTAAAAGGCATTTCTGATTTTAATTTGCTCACTTACATGCTTCCTCTCAATTGTTTGTGCAGAGGCTCGTAGTATTTGGATTAATTTAACAAAGGATAAAAAATCATACTGGGGTACTTAGGAAAGAGGAGTGACATACAGAATTGAACGGGCATTACTGATTGTAATTTGCTCACTATGCTTCCTCTAAATTGTTTGTGATTGAAATTATTATGTCACATGCTTCAAGAAGAAAGTGCCAGAATTTTACTTGCCTAGAATTTTGTACGTAATGTCACAGCTTTGCAAAATAAATTGGCCCCATTTCTCAAAACTAATTTTTCTAGTCAAATTTTTACCACAACCCTAGTTACTACATGGTGGACCAGTTATACAATAGATGAAAGTTTCACGAACATTGCTTGCTCCTTGATGCATTGTCTGCTAGCTCTTCTGTTTCAAGAATATTCTAAAGTTTCTCATTTGTGCATATTAAATTGAGAACCTGTTTAGATTTTTGGAACCACCGTTCCGAAGAGGCAATTGCAGGGTCCCAACAATGTAACATTTGATTTTTAATTGTGATAATTTTGTATTAAAATTACAGTGCTTTGGTTAACAATTAATTATTTTTTTCCATGTATTTTCCGTTGTATATCAAGAATTAATTTTGTGAGTTTTTGCCAGTTTCTGCCGCAAATGTGGCAGAAACTGGTTTTTGCCATGCCGGTTTTAACCGGTTTCTACCAGCGGTTTTAATTACCTCGGCAGAAACTTGCCAACCCTGATCACGTGTCATTTCAATTAAAGAGTCGTATTCTAGAGCTGACATAATGGAAGGCTATACATGACAATAGATGGCTTTTTAATCCACTATTGACATTTTTTCAGCCCTTCATTTGGAAAATACCCATTAAAACTTCACTCAAACCAAATGATTTTAAGTGACTAATTTAAACGTTTTGAAAATACAAAACATGCAATTTTCGTGTAACCCTTGAGTTATTTCCATGGAACCCTTTGGGTTCCATGGAAATAACCCACACCCACAATTGTGGTGTGTCCCACAATTGTGGTGTGTCCCACAATTGTGGGACACCGCACCAACAATTTTTCTGATTTGAAGTCCAGAAACCTAAGTGTAAGCCATCTTTAATAAGGTTGAGGAAAGGAAAGAGTTTCGAATCTCCCTCCCGGAAACTTTTTTGAAGTTTTAAAAACGCAATTTTAGACGATCTTTTGACGACGTTAATGGGAAGAGTCACTAAACCTCCCCGGACATTTTTCAAAATATGTCTTAAAGAAGTGATTTTGGATATCTCAGGTAGTGTTACGGGAAATAATGGCTTCAGTGATTTCCCCCGGAAATTTATCGAAATTAAAATTCCAAAAATGGCAATTTTAGACGAACTTCGATGATGTTTAGGGATGGGGTTTCTAAAAAAACTGCCCCGGAAGTATCACCAAATGGAAGTTCTGAAACGAGATTTCCGAATATCTCTTTCAACGGAAATAGTTCGGGCTAGGCTAATTCACTATATTTTAGTTTTTTTAGATAAAATGCTGTGGCAATCACCCCCCCCCCCCCCCCCAAAGCGTAAACAAATCATATAGGTAAGTTAAAAAATCAATCGCCCCCCTCCTTGAAACATTTCTGAATCCACCCTCGGTTAATTGAAACATCACATTCGTTTTTTACTTCATGGGAAACATTTTTGTCATCAATGCCAAGTCGGTGCATTTGCGAAAACATTTTTCAGACCTGGAAAAAGGTGCTTTTCATCAAGAATCATAAACGGTTATTCTGAAATAAATCCCGAACTAATTTTGTACCAAACTTCAAAGTTGTGCGTACTGCCGAGGGGGGGGGGGGGGGGAGGGTCCGTGGCAAATTTAAACTATCGTATGTAACTGTGGAATCTATAAAAGCTAGTTTCTACATTAATTCATACACGACTACATTACTTTCTCGTTATAATACACAACATTTCTCGGATCCAGTAAAAACGTTGAATGAAGAGAAAAATGAAAATAAAATATTTGATGAAAATATAAGTGTCTCGGGTTCATCAATACAGGAGCACAATGAAAGATTTTCAGAGTCGAGCACACTGTTGAAATGAAACTGCTATTTGAACCATTTTGTAGATATATCCAAAACTCCTATGGAACTACAAATAAATTTGAGTAAAGGTAAGATACTAATATTCAAATCACTTTTACTCACTAAAATTCACCCAGTGAACATATTTTAGAATATCCATACCTATGAGAACATACATACAATTTGTTTTCCTGCTTTGGAAGTACATTTACTGTGCAAGTCAATATTTTCTTTTGTCCCAAATATTAAAATCAGTTAAAGGACGAAAATGACAAGTTGCTTACCCAAGGGATGAATTAAAGCCTCCCGTTACGAAGTTTGACCAAAATACTCAATTACTTTCAAGGTAGAAATGAAAGAGAATACCTTACTAACGTTTTCGTGAGATTATAAAGTTATTTTTTATGTATTACTGCTATATGTTAGATTTTTACATTATATATATTTTTTAAATGTATTTCTTTATTATTAAAACTAGAAAGTCGCCCGTCTATGACGGGTGCAAATTGCTTCTACATTTGAATGAAGCCATTGCCTGTTTGGTGATATTTTGATAGTTGAAAGCAAAACCTAACTCCAGTGGATGAACCCTAAACTCCAGTGGATAGCGTTAATTTTCAAGCACTTTTTTATTATTCATTCCCCTGAAATGACACAATCTTACCAGTAAAACTGATAGGTTGCCGGATTGTGTTCAGCCTTGTTACAATAAAGCCTTTCCCTGCATGTTAAACATTACCAAAACATATTATAAATTATCATGCCGTGGCGCGAGTTTTATTGTTGAAACACGCGGGTTACTCGATCGTCGACTATTATTTATACGAGGATATGAATTGTTCGAAAATATATACATTGAAAAATATTTCTGCTTCATTTTTTCATTGGAAGTAGCATTTAACAATGCAGTTTATATAAAAACTAGCTTTTACCCGCGGCTTCGCTCACGTTGATGCAGTTTTATCAATCGATTCAAATTAACGGTCAACACAGGCAGAGGTCAAATAGTTACCAAAAAAAAAAAGTTTGTCTCCAGTTTCGCTGACATTTCAAATGTCTGCCCTTTTAAATGTATCAAAAGTAAAAAGTAAAGGTACAGCCATTACAAAAAGTAAATTTTGTAATGGCTGTAGCGCCAAAATTTTTGAACACTCGTCCCGAACACGTTATCATAACTCTTCCTATCAAATAAGTTTCAAAATGTCATTTTGTTTAGTTTCATTTTATATTTTTTCAATTAAAAACAGCGTTAAAATGTAAAATACTGCAAATCCATTATTAATCGCCAAAGGACCAAGGTACCACACATTCGCCAGAGACTTGCCAAGTTTATGAAACTGCTTAAAATGTTTGGTTAATCTATGTTCATAGGATATGATTTTTAATTCCGAACAGAAGGTGCTATAAAGAAAATGTCTGCAAGTATTTGGCCGTTCCTGGCGAAAAAAAAATCTTTGTTCGACAATAACTGGGGGTAGGGGGGCAGACTCTATTTCATAACTTTTTTTAGTTACCAGATAATTCTACGCAGCAAAAATACCCGGCGTTTCCTGGGTCTGTAATAATTATGAGAAACAATCGCTAATTTTAATCGTTCTCTGCTGTAACTGAAATAACTCAAAACACACCGCTTTGACGTGATTGAAAATAGAGCTTCTTCCTAACCTATAAAAGTAAAATGGCAATAATAAGTATGAAGAACAAAATAGTACTCTTTTAGAAACGAAAAAACGATACTTAAGCATATACAAATTTGAGGAATTTCCAAAATATGAAATTAAACTTCACTTGTTTAAGAAAAAAAAAATTTCGAACATAGTCTAAAACCTTCTCTCTATATTACTATTGAAGTACAAACTTTTAAAAACGTAGCCGATCTCCTGGACATGGGACAGCCACAGTGACTAAACTTTTTTTTTTTTTTAACGAATAGAAAAACGAGACGATAAGTGAATATTACGATCTTTTCTTAGAGATTTATTCAGAAAGGAACAAATGCACGTTTACAAATAATAATTTTTTAATAGGTCTCTTGCTGCATTTTTATGCAGAGTGTCTCACTAAGAATTTTAGACATAATTGAGTAACTTATAGCAATAAATTAATGAATGCATCTACATTTCAAGTCCTTGCGTTTAGATCAGATCAAAGTAAAAACGACAATCTGTTGGCTGTAAAATCTGCCTACAAAGTTGTGTCGTCAACGAAAAAAAAAAAAAAACATTCAGCTATCCATTAAGTTTTATTTAATTTCCCAACACTTCTCATGAAAATGAATTGACGTTAGCTGCCACCTGGACATACGCCAACAAAATTATGAGCTTTATTAAAATACTTACCCAGAAACTTTTCGATTTCAGTAAAAAAAAGAGTTTCTTGCAGATGCGATTTTTTTTTAAAGATGAAAAAATCAGCATAGCAAGACATTCATTCAAAAATTCTACAACATCAAACATAACAGACGTAATCGCTGATTATTTATTCAAAAAGAAAACAATTTTTATAAAGATTGCGTACTCAATTATCTGGCAAATCTAATGAGGATTTAATAAATCCGTACTCGTTCTTTTTATTTACACATAACTTTGTAAAGTTGAAAGTACAACAACGAAGTTTATAGTGTCGCTCTGAAAAGTTCAGTCACTATGTTTAATTCCTTTTGGGGTAATAGGTAAGAGTAATCGATACTCATTTGCGTTGAGACATTGTCAAGGTCATGGTTAAACTTATCAGAGCTACACTATAGATCTCCTGACAAAAAATCATTACAAGTTTTGATTCAGCAACCTGCTCACAAATAACATTCGTGAATTCCTAACTGACTAGCTTTGAATGATAGCAATCATCTTTGTTCTATGACCATCACGCTTCGCTGACTTAGTCACATATGATTTATGTGCAATTTAAAAAAAATATGCTGTTTAAAACATTAATAAATAAATAAACTGGCATGAAGAAGAGTGCGAACTATTTCAATATACCGGCATACTTTTTTCATACAAAATAAAGCACGAGGTACCTTTAAGTATTCAGTACATTTACATTTCACAAATTAATACTAAGTAGTTACTTTAATGGGAACAAAATTCGGCTTTCTGTTTTTCAGGGTGCCATTCAATTCAGTAATATCATACAACTTTTGAAAAATCATATATTATATAATATATAGAAAAATCACACCTTAAACAGTCAGAATGCTCTTCTCGCAGGTCACATATCCCCAGAGAGAGGCAGATTACCCCCCCCCCCCCCCGATGCACGACCGATCATAAAGAATTAACTATTATTCCAAATATGTAAAGATCTTTGTCACGTGATAGTTTATCATCATTTGTATTTTTCTGAAAGCAAAGACAACTTGTTTCCTCAGAATTTGCAATAATTAAAAAATATGCTCTTTCGTTTTAATTCTTTCAGCTCAAAAACCCTCAAATTTTAATTATTTACCTATTTTCCACAGGCTCCGACCCACCACAGAGCGGATCTTCCGTGTCCAGCCTGGACTGCTTGTCCCTCATCGTGGAGAGCATAAGCTCTGGAGCCACCAGCCTGGTGGGCACCGCGACCGGACATCCAGACACCAGGCCAGTCTAGGACATACACAGCAAAATAGAAAGGGCCTGGAATGCAATATCACTTTTGGAAGCTCATTGCTGACGGACTTGGAGCTAAGCGAACATTGCAATGAGATTGAGTCATTTGAAGTGACCAAATTAAGACGAAGGTCCTACGCTTTCTCTCCCACTCAAGTGCAGCAACATTCTTGTCTTGAAACTCTTTGTCACTTGAAAGTTGAACAAGCCCGTTGTTTAACTATTTAATCACCAGGCTTAATACTTCATCCGGTACACTCAAAATCTACTGCAGAACGCTAGTTTGCTTCCAGTGAGACCAAAATTAAACTGCGAAACCATCAGAAATCCTTCAATGTCAAGAGATATTTATAGACATTTACAAAAACCCGTAAAGTGTGGATTCGGACAATTATTTGTAACTGGATGTGTTCAATAATAACTGATAGCAGTCTTAACCGTCCTTTAATTAACGAAGACATTTCTAGTAAATACATGTTTGAAAATATGGAACTCAATTAGTTTCCGATTCCAAAAGTACAACATTTTCTAATATAGTTTTGTGGTCAACAAACAAATAAAGAATATTTTTTGAAAATTTCATAACAAACGTTAATTTTGAACCACGCAAAAAAGTTCTGAACTCAAAGTCAAAATGTAACATGCAACTTTCTTTTGGAGACGTATTAAAGCTTATCTCCATACATGGCCCGCAGGTTTGGCACCACTGACGCAGTCAAATCTAGCTAATCTGAACATAAAACTTTCACTGCGACAACCAGTCGCAAATTACACTGGTTTACTAAATTACGGAACACGTTCTTCATTTCAATCTTTGATAAATTAAATCTTAAACACTGCATCGCCATAAAGCTAAGAACAAAATTAACGTTAAATATTCCACTTACCGTTTCAGTTGAGCAGGACTTCAGAGAGTGGAAAATTTTATGCTGAGGAAAAAAGCAATCCGATCTCATCATTTGTTATTTAGTATTTAGTTCACAAATATACTTTGAACCGCTTGCTACCCATACATCTCTTTTCACATAGCTGCTTTTATAGTTTTTTGTTTTTTAAATATTTTGTTATAATTTCATTAATATTATCTCACTCCTTCAATGAATATTTCTAAATCCAAATTCGTTCTCGCGATACCCATGGACGCCATTGCTGGAAAAGTTTACGTTTGGCGGTGAACTTCTATTGGTTAAGCAAAAACGTTGCCAGGAAACAAATTAATACAACATTTTCAACTTTCAATTCGATTGTGTTTCTGCCAAAAGGAAAATATAAAAGGGAAATGGGAAAGATCTTCTTTTTCAGTTTTCAGTGTAAAATTGATTTTCTGCTAATGTGGGGTTCTAGTTTTAGTCTCTGAGGGCTACTTTTTCACATTAGTTAACGCCATCTTTCAATTTTTAGTCCTTTTGCTTTTTGAGGCATTTCTCGTGATTTTACGAATTCCTTTCAAAGGAAAGATAAAAATGCTTTTCATTTCCCATAGACTTTGATTAAAAGCATAAAAAAGTGCTTCTCAACGTTGATCATAGACTTTAAAGAATAAATGAGTGCCTCTCAACATTGATGCTGAAATATCAGGGATAGATCTATCATGTCACAAATTGTTAGAGGACACCACGACATTATGGTCCCGAACGTGGCACATGAAAAATGCTAAGGCTTGACGAAAGCACCTCCAAATAGGCATTGCCCTCAAATGTGTGAATACGCCTTTGTACACGATCAAACTCAGCATGACAATGGGGTCCTTTCCGAAACTTTAAAAGTATTTTTTTTTCCCTGAAAGAGCATGCTTAAAAACATAAGATTTGACAATTTCAAAAATAATTTGACAAAATTTAATATTTTTTAAAAATTACTTTAATTGATGCACAGATTCAATTTCATTTTTTACGCTTCTGCATATGACATCACTAGTGATAAATTGCCATTCACTGATGCCATTAGCGCAGAGCGCAATATTTAATTCTCTTCTTTACTCGCATGTACAGGCAACGATATGGTTGATAGCAAGCGTAGAGCGCAGTATTTAATTCGCTTCTTAATTATCATAAGCTGGAACGTAGTAGACAGTAAGCGTAAGCATTCAGCACGCCATCACCACGGTTCATCATTTGTGACGTCATAAAGACCACGCCTTATTTCAAAAATCGGACAGTTTAAAACATTAATTAAAAATTAAACGTTTTAAAAATAAAAGTTTTTCCTTTCCTCGCTCCATGTTTTTTTTTTTTTTTTTTGCTCATTCTACTATCAACTTTAGTGACTGAAAGTAGTACTTTTGACTGATGGAAACAACCCCATTGATTATTCTGTAAAAAATCTTTCTGAACACTTTATAATCGCGTTTAAAGTAGTAATCAGAACATTTTAAAACTTGACTATTTTCCAGAAAACTTCTCGGTCCTGCTCTAGTTTCACCCCTCTTTGAAAATGTAATGTGGATACTTTATGATTTTGAAAGATTTTCTTCATAGAACTTTAGTTTTACAGCAATCCGATAGCCATATGTGATTCTACGCAAACTAAATTCTGCGATTGATGAAACGTTTTCGATTTCGTCCCTCTCTGATGACTTTCTTTTCAAAATTTAATTTTAAAAAAACAATCTAATTGCTTTTATGATCTATCTCTGATTTCATACATTTGCTAAAATATTTTTTAACGCAACTTAACGAACATTTTGGTAGAAATTTTAAAATTTACATTTCTCTGATTTTTCTAATCGATTTTGACATTGTACATGGAAAACGATTAATCAGCCTTTATAGTCGCATTCTCATTTTGAGACATTTCAGACATTTTTCATGAACTGCAACCATAGTTTTCGACTATTTTGAAGTTGCATGAACAACTTTTATATTTTTCTGGTGGATTTTATCTGTATTGCAGATGCAACAGAAAACTTCAAAAAAAAACACTTCATGCTTCATGAGTTTCTGTTATTCTATCATTCAGAATGTACTGAAAAGTCCGAAAAATAATTCGGATAGTTTTGAATGTGTTTTGTAAAAAAAATGAAAAACAAAAAGTGAAGTGTAAATCATATGTATTTTGTTCGAAGCGAAATCATGATTGACTGTTTCATAGTAAATGAATTTGTAATAATGTGTTAATAATAATAGTAATAAAAAATGAATTTGTGTTTCTGTCAAATTAATATTTTCGCAATCAATCATTGCATCCAGTTTTGAAACATTGCTTTTATTATATAATATTTTATTTATTTATTTTCAAATGTTCTTTTTTGCTCGAATTTTTGTGCTGTTAATTGCCCCATTTCTTTAAAAGTTTCTATTTTCTATAGATTTCAGTCTATGTTTTCAGATTTTTTTTTCTCTCTCTCTGTCTTTCACACTACATATCATATAAAAAAGAACACTATTTTAAAAGTGATACCGCAATACATGAAACAGTCATCAAAAATAAATTATCTATACTGTAAGAACTGTGCACATTGCAATATTTAAAAATAAGTTAAATAAATCGTAATATTGAGGGGGAAAAAAGTAGTTAGAAACAGACAAAATCAAAATATATCGTAGAGGTATAGCTTTCAACATTTACTGGAAGCTAAGCAAACCTGAAAAATAAGATGTAAAAATGGAGGGGGGAGAAAGTTTCTGAGGAGTAGGGAGGGGGCGACAGTTCGAAAAGAGTCAATGGAAAAAAGTATTTTCTATTTTAATTTATTTTAAAAATGATCAGCGAGAATTTAACATACAACGATAGAGTATTTTTAAACAAACCAAAGTATTATCAGTTTTTTCCCCCTATTCAAAATTCATCGTGCATATTTTATTTTATTTCATTTGTGTGTGGGTAAGTGTAAAGTGATTCAAAAATACATGTAAAAAAAAGTATCTCCTAGATAACAAGACACCCTTCAATATTTTTACACTTGTGGATAGTTATATACTGGAAGAATTTTAGCTTCCTATTTCAACTGAAAGAGGGTGAAATTTATACAAAAACACCACGACTAAATGTACGTTCCTATTTTTCAGCGCATTCATAAAACTTTAATCTTACACTATTTTAAAGCATAGCTTTAACGAACTCTAACAAAAAAATCGCACACAACATATAAAATTTGACTTTAAAAATCACCAAAATGCACTTTCTTTAATATTTATGGAGTACACATTCATGTTTAATTTCCTATTTGAACTATTTTTATCTATACATACGTGTAATAATAAACGAAATTTGTGCGTGTATGTGTTGTGGCTGACTTATCGGAAATACGGTTAGGTCTAAAAAAGTAATTTCTATAAAAATAGATTCTAAAATAAAATAATACTGAAAAAATCATGAAAATTTTTTTCACATTTAAAATTAGTACTGGAAGGGCACAATGCCAACAAAAAAATTATATGCTGTAGCAAAAACTCAGCAATAGTTTTAAAAATATTCCATTTCATGCATCTAGCAAACATTATGTTAAATGGCTATGCTGTACAAAAAACATAAAAAGCGTGCACATTTTGCAAATCTAAAAACTACAAACAATATTGGAACTGTAATTTTCATGGTCAATGAATACCTTGAATTTTAGTTTAATGAATCTTTACCATTATTTGAAATCTCACACTTAAAAAAAAACTGTTTTCATTGGTTAAATTAGCATATGCTTCTCTAGTCCAAAAAAAAAAACACTATTTCTCAAAAGTAAAAAGTAATGACACTTATGTCCAAATTTAGTTTTCAATAAAACTGAAGACAAAAGTTATACCTAAAAATCTGATTGCACCTTCGAATCAAAGATAAAAGATTCAAGTGCAAAATTGTCTTTGAACAATGATAAAAATTTTAAAACTTAAAATAGCATACAAAAGTTAGTTTGGCTTGGCTGAATCTAATGCTAAAAGACAAATCTATTGTGGTAAAAACAAGGAATTTCTGAAAAGAATATCTTTGTTATCTTCAGAAAATATGACTTTTTGATTTTGAAAACGTGATCAACCGGCTAAGTTTCGCCCACATTTTCGACGAAAAAGCAAGAGTAAAAAGCCTAAATTACTGTACATTTATCCTGTAAATATGGATTGTATTCCTTCTTTCACATCACTCCAGAATCCACCTTCTCCTGTAAATAAAAGTCATCACTTTTTAGCATAAAAACCATGTCAGCTGGTGCGACATGTCAAAAATTTCCTTTGAAGAAAAATTTTTTAAATTATGGGTGACAGTTAATATCTTTATTGATATTCACTTTCGAGCGTGTACAAAATGTAAATGAGCTTCAAACGAAAAAGCAAAGAAAAATTATTGAATTTAAATTTCACTTTTCGTTAAAGAAGTAACCAGATAAAGTGGGTCCTTTTTCCCGTGAGAATAAGTGGGTTTATCTTCTGGAAACAGATATACGACTAATAACAGCTGTAAAATCACTATAACCCTATTTATATGGAAATCATCATCCGTTATACATTGTAGAACAAGGGGTTTTTTTCGTGGAAGCCGACAGTATCTCTAGCTCATTTCTTTATTCTTATCTGAAAGAACACCTCGAAAAAAAATCTATTTTGACAGAAAAAATCTGTTGTTACTAATTCAACTAATAAAAATATGATTGAAAGCAGCAAATGCAGCCGAACTACGCTTGTTTTTTCGTTGTATTCGGTATTTTTTCGTATTTCGTTCAAGCTTTATGTATAGGAATAAAGCTTGAAGAAATATGGGTAAGGGCGGAATTTCCAAGTTTTTCCCCCTTCTCAGAGAAATCGTAGATTTGGCACTGCCCCACAAGAAGTAGCCACAGAGGGCTTCAATGGGGCGCAAAATAGAAACCTTAGAGCAGGAATTATAAAATGAAGGGAGCAAGTTCAATAATTGGCTTAGCAAAAGCTGAGATACAAACGTCAAGTCATGTGACTCAACAATGACGAATGGTTAACATGTTCTGCTTGAAATTAACGAAAGAAACCTGATTTCTTAAAATGCTTTGCTTTAAAATCAGTCATGTGACTTGGGATTTTTGCTTCACGAATGAAAGCCTTTACTCCCTCTATTTTAGTTCCTCTCAATGATTGAAACGCACATGGCATGCGCTGCGTAGCGATGAAATGACTATTAGAAAAATAATCCTCAACTAACTTGCGTTGCGTCTTTTTCCACTCCTACTGACGACAGTAACATGTGGATTACAAACTTTAAGCCACTCCCACCCGGATAGCCTTATCCCCACCATCCTGAGAGCAGAACTGCCCAACTTAAATAAGAAAGTTTGCTCTGCCTCACCTCGTATCGAATTAGTATTCAATAACTAAACATCTGAACACACACAACATACATGGTATATAGTTATATAGTAACGTAAGACCTTCCGATAGCGTAGAATTAAGAGCATATCTCTCATTTTATAAAATTTACAGCTTTCTCATAGTCTTAAAGTTTTTCCTCGGCTAGTTTCCAAATTAATGGTAGTGGATGGTAAGGATGACATAAAAGTTTTAGGAAAGTCGCTCATGAACTTGCACAGCGTATTCGAGACGAATAAGGACATTTAAGACGAGTGACATTAAAGACGAAAAGGACAACTGAAACAGTGAAAGGCATTCGAAATAAAGGCTCGAGATAAAGAAGAATAAAGGAAACAGGGCATTCGGGACAAAAGAGGACAAGTGAGACAAAAAAAGACATTTGAGACAGAAAAAAAAGTGACATCTGAGACAAAAAAAAAGAAAAGAAGAACATTCTGGACAAGGATGAGTTTCAAGGCAACTGAAATAAGCTACAAAGAACTTACTCTCTGCAGGTTTGCATTCATCTCTCGACTTAGCCCCCATGGTGTCCGTCGTCTTCCCTTCCTCGCAGTTGTCACAGTCGTGTCTTCCGTAGTGCTCTTGGTATGATCCGATGTTGCACAGCTCGCACTTGAAGCTGTTAGGTTGACTGTAGGTTCCCGGCTTGCAAGGAACTGGAAATGCCCACATCGCTCACATTAGCAATCAAAGGTTATGTGGGAACCACGAAAGTTCTGCAGCAGTCAATGTCAAAAGAATATGTACACTTTGCATTGCATCCCGAAGCCCATCGCGTTTGCAGTTTACCAGTTTTAGATGCCCGAAATGACTCGGAAAATGGGGCTACAGGGACAGTTCAACCCCGACTCGACCCCATAGCAAAAGATGTGCTTTTGCCGAGAGTCCGAAATCGAGAACATACCAGTGCTCATGCCAGGTGTGGTTACAAAGTTTTGTAACAGTATTTACTTGCTTTTGAGCCAGAGGGATGTTTTACGTTAATGATGTAACATGTTACATGGAGGAAGTGCATAAGTCTAAATACAAACAGAGGCAAGTTTCTTGTATGCATGCAGATGAAGAATTGTACAATTTCACAGCGTTCAACCAACAAATTATGGTTGGTTGAATGTCTGTATATTCTGTATATCTGTAATAAAATACAGATACAGAACTATTATTCAGGGTTACACAATTATACTAATACAATAGGTAAATAGAAACAGAGCAATAAGATGATAATTCCATAAGAGATATAGTAGATATATATGTAAAATAATGAGTTAAATAAGATTAACGTGAAGAACTGACTAATAATAATAATAATAAATAAATATGTGAAATAAATAAATAAATAAATAAATAGAAACTAAAAATAAAATAAAATAAATAAATAAAATAATAATAAAAAAAATAGATAGATAAAACTACGTTCCTCGAAACAGGTATCCCTCTCTCGAGAGAAGGAGGAAAAGAACGTTCATTAGTGAGCGGGAATGAAGGTGAGATAAGGCTGTGAGAATGTTTTGACTGTCAGTTTTGAGAGGATTTTTTCTTATATGGTGGGAAGTTGTTAGTGGACAGTCGAATAGGAAATGCTCTGGTGTGCCTATCTTTCCGCATGAGCAAGGCGATGTGTCAGCAAGTGAGAACCTGTGTGGGTAAGAGGGAAACGGACCATGTCCGGAGAGGAAAACTGTTTAAAATCGGTCCTTAACTCGTGGAGTCAGACGGACCGACGGGAAAAATTCGAATACTCGAATATGTACACACTGGTCACCTGACAAAATGCAAGACAAGATCTCACATTCTCCATTGACAGTTAAAGAAGACCATATATGAGCTTTTTGACCCCACATGAATATGAAATCATGCTTTCTTAAAGGACTTTTACGATCAAACGCGCCAGCAGATTTGAACCTCTGTCAAAACAGGGTTGCGAAGTCGGTGGAAAAATGATGAACTCCGAATTTGACTCCTGAAAAGGAGCCCGGTTGCTTCATATCAAAATCAATCCTACTCCACATCCTCAGCTGTGCGTCAGGCACCCGATGTTAAAGGTCGGGGTCTGAATCAGCTAGAAAGTACGTCCGCTTGTGGCATGTTATTGAGGTCAAGCATGCGGATTTATATTTTCAACATTAACCCAAGTACTGAGCGACCGATCTTGCTCGGTTATTTTTCTATTTATTTATTCATTTTGTAAAATCGCTCGAAGTACTTATTAAAATAAACTTCGTTTCATTCTGAGAACTCCCTCAAGGTGCTTCCTTTTTTTGTAGGATGTATGTATATTTCCTTTTGCATGGGCGCAGCTTTTGCTATTTTTCGATAAAATAAGCACTGAGTGCATACAGTTCAATCCCGCTAGTAAATTTTGAAATGATAGGCCTGTCTTTCTCAAGTTCTGCATCAATTAATTAGTTCTACCGATCAATAAATTGTGATGATTTTTCTGCGACTTCTGAGCGAATGGCAGCTTTTATAACACGCAAATGATCTTCTTCCTAACCTACTAAATGACGAGCCTGGTAAAAATACTAAATGATACTAAAACATACACTACCATCTGAAACTGAAATTGTAGCAGTCGTACTGATGAAACAGGGCCACTCTGCTGCTGCGTGAAATTGGAAAACTGCTCAATGAGCATGACTTTCTTAATGCACGATGTCAGTCAGTGAGAACACAAATAGCATAGCAGACGGAACGTTTAAACGCTTTAAAATAGCTATCACAACGTCAACAGCCATTTTAAAACGTTCATGCAACAAAGTCCGCTACCTGAGGAGTGATTGCACGGAAAAATTTGCCCTGTTTCGTAAGCACGACCAAGACTTGACGGACACCCAGAGAAAATTCACTTACAGCATCTCTTGTAATGAGACTTGACCAGATGAAAGCCACCACGGCACGTGATCAGGTGCTTAGTGTCATACGTCTTCATATCCGGCTTGAGACGAGCTTTCGGATTCTCTGACATAGCCAGCAGTTCGGACTCTAGGATCTTCTCCGCCTGGAAGAGATGTACAGAGTCACAACAAATAACAGCGTGTTAATATTATAACGGACAGACTCTGATAAAAAGATCATTGGCCTTGGATGAGCTCATTTTTGTTTGGGTTGAAAAAAGCGAAATTCTTAGATCGGCTCCTTGACAGCAATCGTTATCGGCAACTCTTCTTAAATATTTTAACTAATGGAATCGTTTAAGCCCCGACCAATCGGAAGTCAACTTTTCAGGGCCAGACTGTCTTACTTCGCACAACTAAGCAGGAAGTAGTTCTGTCTTACAAAAAGCGATCGAACGATTACGATTTTAGCAGTGGCGTACCTAAGGATTGGTGAGAGCAGCTCTCGCCAAGGGCACAACAGCAAGAGGGGCGGCAATTCGTCAAGATTACTTAGAAAAAAATGTGAGTTTTAACTAAAATACTGTAATGATTTTTTCGTAGAAGAATTAGCAAGAGTAGAGCTACAAAGGGGAAAAATAACCCTTAAAACTCAAAAGAAGTTTGTATGTACAGCGTCTATTCTGAGTCATACTTCTGCACTGCAGTGGCGTATCTACTGTTTAGAGAAAGGGAGAGGGGGGGGGGGCACTTTAACTCTCGATGGGAAAAACAAATTTTTAAAACTTTTTTTTTTTTTTCAAGTAAGACACTATATACCGGGTGGTTATAAAAATCTTGAAGAGTTCAGGTCCCCCTAGCGAGTGAAGTATTGGATGTCTTGGAAGCGAGTGAAGCATTGTTAAAGAAACCCACGAACCCCACGGGTCCACAAACCCCAAAGAACCCTACATACATTTTTAACATATTAAATGAATAGGCTATTTCTATGAAAGGGCGTGAGCTATTCAGGGGTGCCCAACTAGGGGTCATGTCGCTAACTGCGCCATTGAAATTTTTAGGGGTACTTTTTTTTTTTTTTGTTTTAGCGGACTTCCACTCTTGGTTAGTAGCTTTGGGGCATCGTTGTGATGAATTCTTTAAGGACATACCTTCTTCAGTCCTTTGAACATGGTCTCTCTAACGCAATCTTCATCACAGCTTTCGTCAGTCAGTCGATTAATCGCTTGATAGGTCATAGAGAACTCGCACATCTGTTTAATCTGAAAAAAAAAAACAAATAGGATTCGTAATACACATCTGCGAAATTTCCAAATTTTGTTTCCGGTTTTAACATAATTATCTCTATCTCTATATCTCTATATATTAAAAAAAAAAAATAACTTCAAAGAAATCGTGAAAGGATGTCTGTGACTGGCTTGAGTTCCGGAGATCCCTTAGCCAACAACAGCTTTGAAATTTTGTACAAAATTATTTCGTGCTCAGGGGACTTGCACCTGTGGATTTTTACTTTCAATTTCGAATTAGTTTTTTTATAATTATTTTTCTCAAATTATAATTTCTTATAAATCGCCATTAAAGAAATGAAAAGTTTCCCACACCTCTTAACATTCTATGTCATTCGAAAGAGATTTTTTTCTGCTTCAAATAAAACTTATTCCGATTTTCTCAGTTAATTAGAACAGCAGGTATAAGAGTTTCTAACTCAGCGAAAAGTCCTAGGCTCAACTCAATTCAAGCTCGGAGCTAAAGAGTAAAACATTAATAGAGACCACGAATTTGAAAGCGACTTTTCAATCGTACAAAACGGTCGTTTTCCTAAGGGGCCTTTAAGCTGTGAAAGTTGGTACAAGTTAGTTTGGATGCTGGGGGAGGGGTGCTCTTTGACGCATTTCTTTAAAAGTAATTTTGTTATGCGTAGTTTTATAAGATTATTTTTGTCTTCGGGTTGGAGTGAGTTAAGATTTTTTCTAAATGTAATGAACTTTTTACTGAAACTCTTTTTTTACGGGAAGGGGAACGCAATTTTTGTATTCTTACTAGTGGAACTCGGACGGCTTTGCCCGTGGTAGAAAACTAAAAGGTCTTTTGCTTCGCCTGTATATTTACAAATAATGTATGATGATTTTCTCGCCAATTGGCTTGCCAATGTTACGGTTCCACGTTATTATAACTTGGTAATTTACTCGTCCATCTTATGATAATTGGCTCGGTAAAATGTTCTTAAATTTGGAATAGAAAAAAAAACAAAACCGAATTTTTGAAAAATTGCTTCGAGGTGCACACCCCCATGTTACAAACTAATTCTGCGCCAAATTTCAAGAAAATTGGCCGAACGGTCTAGGCGCTATGCGCGTCACAGAGATCCGGACAGAGAGATTTTCAGCTTTATTATTAGTAAAGAAAAGATAATCGAAACGCGTGTGTTTTAATTTGATTCCTCTTGGCAGCCACTTAAAATCTTTGTAAACCAAATAAGATTGCAAAGCCACGATTCCAAAAATCGTGGGGGGCTTCTTATCAGCTGTCTTGAATTTCCTCCATTTGTTGTCCGTGCAAAAATGTAAAAAGACAGCACCCCACGGTTTTTTTATTGCATTAAAATAAAGTGTTTTAACAATTACTATCATCCAAAGATTGTTTTTTACTGTTTAGTTCATTTTGCTACAAAAGCGGGTTTTTTTTTTGGACGTCTCTGTGCTCTCAAGACTCAAAACAACAGCAGATGGGCTTCTCTGAATCGTTTCTAATCCCTCAGAGATATAATGGATACTTGGAAACATGTCTTAATTCGCTTCGTCACACCGAACCGCGATTTTTTCGGAAAGGTTAAATTTTACTTCGAAAAATGTTCGAAATAAATAGGTTTTGAATGAAAACTTTTCGACATAAAAGTTTTAAATAGCACTAGAAAAATACGAAAAATCAAGGGGAAGAAGAATTTTTCGTCAAATCAAGGCTTTTGGGACACCGAGGATATACTGTATTATAATTAGGTAAACTAAAATTTAACCCTTGCCATGAGAAGAATGTCTTAGTTCTCCTAGGACTTCGTGCTGAAAATTAGTTAGCTTAAGAGAGGAAAGTAGTAATACATCAGTCCCACACATAATTGAGATCATTTCCATTCATTTTTTAGACCATTCGGGCTCTATTCCAGGCATGATGAAAAGTTGACAACAATTGGGTTGTTTTCGAAATTTTAAAACTTTTTTTTCTGAAAGAGCATACTTAAAAACATTGGTTTTAAACATTTTTAAAATAATTTAACAGAGAGCTTAGTGTTTTTAAAAAAATTATTTTAATCGGTGTGCAGATTCAATTTCATTATTTACTCTTCTGCATAAGACATCACAAGAGACGAAATGTCATTAACTGATGCCATCAGCGCAGAGTGCAATATTTTGACATTAGATAAAGATAAAAATATTATAGCGCAAATAATACTAATTAATTTCCTGCTTGCTTCAGAAAAACCTTTATTCAAAATTTTCATTATGATTATTATTGATATTACTGTTAATGGCAGCCTTTTTTTTAACAATGCGTAAACTTTTAGCACCGCAATGGAGTAGCGTGCCAAAGTACATCTCTTGTGACGTCATAAAGACCACGCCTTACTTCCAAAATCGACCATTTAACAAAAATTAAATAAAATATAACTGTTGGAAAAATAAAAGTTTTTTTTTTTGCTTATCCTATCAATTTCAGTGACTAAAAGTAGTACTTTTGACTGATGGAAACAACTTCATTATTCTCAGCGTCACTGAATGCAACGCATGATAATCCAAAGGCTTCGTGCAAAAACTTAGAGAAGGGGAGCAAAGTAATGATACAGTACAGTTTAAAAGATGGTAGCTACACAGTTAAAACTTTTCTCGACATTTTACGAGGAAAAGCTGACATCCATGTTGCAGTACTTTTAACCGTTAATCCTATTTTACTGTAAAGCTTCACGATAAGAAAACAAAAAAGCTATAACTAGTTGCGCTGATTAAAAAAAACGAGATTCAAGCAGTGGCATTCGAACCAGCCTTTTCATTGTTCTTAGAACGATACAGTAACCTCTATAGCCACTGAGCACAAGAAAAATTAGAACTATGTGTTTTGCAACATAAGTCACGTGGTGCACCAATTGACCCTGCAATCGTTTACTTTTTCGGTAAAATTCACAGTAAATTTCTCTCGGTGCTGTAATATTTACATTGAAAATTTCCCGATTTTTTAATAGTGCAATAGTGTAATACCATTGTTTAATCTGACAATGCCTGTAGACAGCGTACAGAAACGTAAATAAAAAACACAGTGCCACTTACAGTTTCCAGAAGTTCGCACTTCAGGAGCTTGATCGGTCCGGTCGAGCAGAGTTCGTTTCTGCAAACAGTAGCCGTGATGAGGTCATGCAGCAAGTTTAGAGTTACCTCTGTGCTGTACTCACTCATATCGAAATACACCTGGGATTCGAACTTGTGACCCGATATTTCGTAAACTGAAAAGAAAGTACATACCAGTGAAAAATATCTCTACTCTTTGATTAACATCAATGAATAAGTGAAGTTTAACAAAATTGAACAGAGTCAAAGTATGAAAAAACAACGTCAAAAAAAGCACAAATTGCCAATTTGACGTTGTTTTTTCTTACTTTTCTGTTCAGCACAAAGGTATTTATTTATCTTAGAGTCAAAGTATGTCGCTAAAATGCTTTAAATACAGATGCTTTGCTTTTCAACACGGGCATGCATTTTTCTTCCTACATTTGTTTCTAGTACAACCGAAACAATGAGTAAAGTTTAAAACAAACAGACAGTGGAGACTTGACTCCTCAGGGCGCTTGGATGGCGATATAAGTGGGCTTAAAACGTACTCTGCTTCAAGCAGTAAGGTCTAGACTTGTCAATTTACCTGATGTGTACCTTAAGAAAATTGATTGTTCAGTTCGCGTTTCATTAATGAATCCGATCCAAACAGATCCCAGAGATACCTGAGAGAGGTTTGCAAAGCAATGACTACTAGTGTATGTCCTGAGAATGTTTCCCGCAGAAACCTTGTAAAGGTTTCTTGGTCTTTAAACCCAGATCTACGTACCTACAGACCCCGCTGTGCGGGGGGGGGGGGGCATGCCATTAAGGGGCCCGCGTCCCTTAGTAACATAGAACTCCAGTAGGCAGTTAAAGCCCCTACTAATTTTTTGCAGGGGAGGAGGGGGAAAAATTTATCGATCCGGGACTGTTGGGCTTGCTGGTTATTACTATCATTCGTATCTTGTGTGTTTACATTAGCACATAAAAACTTGTCAATGAAATCCAAACTATATATATCGTGAAAGTTTAGACACAACTGCGTAGTTAAGGATCGAACTGCATCAGCATTGCACAAATGAATGATGAAATATTAGAATGGTTATCTTACAGACGGCAGCAAGATATTTGAAACGAATTCAAACAAACAAAAGAAATAGATAGCAATATCATTCCCAAGCAATAATTCTTGCAATACTTCTTAACACAAACTTTAAAGGACTAGAAACTGGCCTTCGCAAAATTTTATAAACAAAAAGATAAACGAGTCCAGGAGATCATACTATATTAAAAATTCTAAAAGTAAACTTTAAAGTTTAGTCTTAGATTTCATCAAAAACTGGATGTACTATCAACTATGACAGACTCTCCGATTACGAATCAAATACGAAGCTATAAAACAAGTAACAAGTTTTACAAAGAAAGTCTCCAGTGTCTGCACGCACAAGAAAACATAAATTCCTTAGACCGTCCTACTGAATGTGTAGCAAGAACAGTGAAATTGACACCAGAAGCTTCTCCTGCTGTCAAGCGACACAAAAAAGAAGAAAAGAAAATAAGGATCCAAATGAAAGAAGTGTTATTGATGCACATCTGCCTAACTTATTTTGAAGTTTACAAAGTCTGTGCACTGGAATTTTCAAATTGATATTCCATACCTAAATCAACCGCTTAGATACAGATTCGCAATTACAGTTAGACAAGGGCGAAAATGAATGAGAAAATACCTATGAGCTTGTGCTCAAAGATCTTGCTCTCCTTCTCAACATTTTTCGCAGAGTTGGGGGACCGATACTTGCACTTGTAGAGGCCACTGTCGCCGAAGTGGGCGTTCACAATTTCCAGCTCTCCAGTGGCGGTCTTTGTGAACCGGGCGTCTATCAGTTCCTTGCCCAACTCATCGGTCCACGAAAAAGTAGCGCCAATGTCATGACCAGCAGCGGTGTCTGCAGATCTTGGAATGCAGCTGATGCTGACCGTCCCTCCTCGAAGAACAGCGTAATCCCCATCTTTGCCTGAAAGGAATTGTTTGATCGAATCAGTCGCAGGAAAAGAAAATAAGAGATCAACTCTTGGCCACGAAGCAATCCATTTATTGTCCGTTTTCCACAAGAGGGCACTTCGCACCGCCTTCTCAAACTCAGAGTTCCATTTTACGCAGCGGTGATCGGTAAACGTATCCCTCTGCTTGTAAATGATACAACCAGACAACCTTAACTTTGGCGAGCATTTTAGTGTGCAAAAAAAGTCTTAATATCCTTTACATTACTTGCTTCTCTTGCCTGTTGCTACTTTCGTTATTCTTACATTTCAAAAACTGCTGCTTTTACGACAAAATCTTATGATTCGCATATGCCTTCTGCCAAAAACAGCGAAATAGAATCATCAGATACTACGTCACGAAGGCGGAGTCAAGTGACTTCTCGTGGAAAACGGACAATACTTTTGTATTTCTGTGTCTGAAAGCTACCGGTTCTAACGAGACTCGGAGTCACTACGATAACGGCACCAGTAAACAGACAAGGGTCCAGTAACCGACAGTCGCAAGTCGTTCTTTACAAAATAAGAATTTTAGGAGGGTAAAACTGATGTAGCTGCGACCCATGAATACGGTGCAACCCTCTAGCGTTAGAGTGAATTTTATGAGCCAGTTGGTATTTACAAGACAGTGGTGAATGTTCATAAACTTCCAGGGGTTCATAAAATTCGAGGGCCGCCGGTGCTTCCTTTAGTTTTGAATTTAATACGGTTTTAGATCTAAAAATAAAAAACTTTTGCACATTTTGAAAAGAAAAGGGGAATTCTGTCCATCACCAATCCTTTCCGCATCCTATCTGTTACTATGTATCATCAGAATTATCTGTGTCTGCTACTGGGGTTCGGACCATTTTTCGAAATTGAGCAAATAAAAATAGAATTAACTAATTCAGAGGATCCAGAAGCAGCCAAACGTTAGACGAGATGTAGTTGCATGACAGAAAAATAGTTTAAAATGTCTAAATACATTAAAAGGCTCAGAAAATTGAGTTAACCTGAGAGCGATACTGTCTGTTACTGCTGTCGTTACCTTACTCTGAGAAACGAGTGGGAGCGCTGGTATTGTAACGTGTTGTATAACGCCTAATCCAATTTTTTAAAGGAGTTTTTCTAGCTTTTCCCCTATTCAATACGCAAAGACCTTCTGGAAAGCAGTAACCCTCGTACATAAATTCTCTTACGCAGCGCCTCCGAAATTATGGGTCGCTCGTCTCCAGTTGATTTTTAGAGGATTGCAATGCTCTAACATTTAGATTTCTATTCGTAGGATTGCTTTGCTACTGAGCTTCTTTCATAGAAAAGAAAGATGACAAAACTAAGTGAACGTCATTATCTTATTTTTTAATTTCAGAAAACTTAACCTTGCAAATTAAATAAACTCAATTCGAGAAGAATCAACTGACTTATAAGCTTCAGAAGTAAATATTTAAAAAAACGATACTTTTTCTACCCAAGATAGGTAAGTGCCAACATTGATAAAGTTTTTTGTTTTTTTTTTTTTTTTTTTGAGCAGCCACGAGTTATTTATTATGCTCACTTAATCAAGGTTGATGTTGCTCGGATTTTTCAGATTTCCATGACGACGAGAACAAATCTAGCTCGTTGCTTTAATCTTTATTAGAACGACGACAAATTTTCGTCGCCATGGTTACAAATCGTTTGTATTCATTCAAAACTTAACTTAAGCAGATTTCATTTTAAAAATAAGGAAGGAAATGTAAAATTATGTTTTTTCGGGAAACAAAATCAACGTAGATGAATTTAAAAAGCAAAACCTCTTCCAAATACAAAACTTCTAGATTACGAATCCCTATTATTTAAGATTGATAAGAAATAAAAACACCATAAAGGTGTACACTGTAAATTTAATCTTTATAATGAGTATACATGTGCAAATTTGCCATAATAACCAGATCTTTATTACCGCATCCTAATGGCAATTTCTTTTTTATGGATATACCTCGTATTTCCTAATCTAAAAAATCACCAGTCATACTATAACGGGTGTGATTTTTTTTGTCCCATTTCCATTCCAGTTCATTTGTAGAAACAAGAAACTCAACGAGTAGGGTCCTATTGCAATCCGTGATTAAGAAAAACATAACTTGAATTCAAAATATCAAAAATTCAATTTTTTTTTCTTTGTCATATATTTTATTTCGGTTCGATTGTGCAACATGCTTACTTGGTTTACACTAAAAATGAAGCTTCCTTTTTTTTACCAGTGGCCTAACTTCAAATTTCAATATTTTATCGATGTTTGTGGGGAAATCAAAAACGTGCTTCTTCAAGTATCTCCAAAACTCGTGTTTCGTCTTAGCGACAGTTTTTATGACGAAAGTTCCATTTTTAGCTTTAAAAAAACTCCAATTTTCAAGACATATAACGGCTTATTGGAATGGCGTTTGAATGTGACGTTAAAATGAGTACAAAGTTTCAGCGTAATCGGTATTTGAATTTTCTAACACAAGAATTAGATGAATAGTTTAGATTGTAACGTTACGCATTTAACATTTGACAGTCAAAAGAAAAACCCCATTCAACTTTTAAAAATAAATAACAGAATTTTTTTGAAAATACTAAGCACTTTTCATAACGCACTCAAAAGGACAAAGCAACCTTTCTGGGTCAGAAAGCATTTTTGTAGTTTCCGAAAATTCCAAGAAAATGACACCACAAACGAAGAAATGTGCGACTCAAGTCATGAAGAGAATTTCTCTCTCTCTCTTGTCATTATCTAGCTTTCAATCATAACTTTGAGTGTTCAAACATGCATATCTTTCTTATTGGGAAAGTTTGGTTTGAAATGACTAGAACCGCACTTTTCTTCGTTTGTGGTGTCATTTTCTTGGAATTTTCGAAAACTACAGGAATCCTTAAATTGTTCTTTCTGACCCAGAAAGGTTATTTTGTCCTTTTGAGTGCGTTATGAAAAGTGCTTAGTATTTTTCAAAACATTCTGTTATTTTATTCTTTTTAGTGTAAATGTATTTCAGAAGTAGAATAATTTTACCATCACGAAACTTCACCTTATTTTTTCATATAAATGCTCGGTACTTAAAGAGAAAAACACTATATACGGGTCTAAAACTTTAAGCAGTTGGCACTAAAATTTAATCCTTGTTCCTCTTTAGGATTTATGCTTGCTAATTTTATCCTTGCTTCAGACAAGCCTTGATTCAAAATTTTCATCGTGATTGCTTTTAACATTACTGTTGCAAGGCAAAAAATTGCAGCAATGGGTTTTATATTTAAACATTTAATGGGGAAATTATATGAAATTTGCTATTTTCCACCCTAACCGAAATAATAATTTTATTTCTGAATTTTAATTTTTTATCGTTAAGTTGTACCTTAAGATTAAGCAAATCATTTAGTGAAATCCAGAAGTGTCTAAGTAATCTAGTTGCTGAAATATAAGCAAAACCAGGCCTTAGATTACTCCGTAACAATCATGCCAAGTATAATAACAGAGTTTTTTAAAAAATACTAAGCACTTTCCATAATGCACTCAAAAGGATAAAACAACTTTTCTCGGTCAGAAAGGACAGTTTCAGTGTTCCTGTAGTTTTCAATTATTCCAAGAAAATGACACCACAAACGAAGAAAAGTGCGGCTTAAGCCATGTAGAGAATTTCTTATTATCTAGCTTTCAATAATAAATTTGAGTGTCGAAACATGCATATTTTTTAAACGAGAAAGTTTGGTTTGAACTGACTTGAGCCGCACTTTTCTTCGTTTGTGGTGTCATTTTCTTGGAATAATTGAAAACTACAGGAATACTAAAACTGTCCTTTCTGACCGAGAAAAGTTATTTTATCCTTTTGAGTGCATTATGAAAAGTGCTTAGTTTTTTTTTTTTTTTTTAATTCTGTTATTTTATTCTTTTTAGTGTAAATGTACTTCAGAAGTAGAATAATGTTACCATCACGAAACGTCATCCTACGTTTTCATATAAATGCTCCATACTAAAAGAAAACGAATCCTACATACGTGTCTAAAACTTTAAGCAATTGGGCCTAAAAGTTTATCCTTGTTCCTCTCTAAGATATATTTGTTTGCTAAATTATTAGAAACATTTATATATGAAAAGGTTTCTCAAACTATTTTATGTTTCACAGCATATAAGTTACTCGCGATAAAGATCTTAATATGTCTTTTTCCTTAGCCCCGTCATCGTTATCGATTATGGGCACAGATGAGGATAAAAAAGTAATGGTATTGAATACATTTCATGCTTGCTTCAGAGAAGCCTTGATTCAAAGTTTTCATTATGATTGCTATTAACATTACTGTTGCAAGGCAACGAAATTTGTAACAATGGGTTTTACATTTAAATATTCAATGGGGAAATTACTGTTTGATCATGGATTGTATGTAATTTGGCAATCTGCCAAGTAAAGACGATTCCATCTGAGTGAATCTAGCAGGAGAGAAGGGAAAATAACGATGGGATTTTGATGCACGCGTTTTATGTCACTAATGTCGTATTCATTTATTGCATTCTCAAAAATGAAATAAGGGGAAACAAAAATAGGTTACCATGGAAAAAACAAAAAGAAAATAAAATATTTTCATTTCTTCCAGGAACGTAAAAGCAAAATGGTAAGCTCAAAACTTTGTTGTGCATAAATAAATCAATTATTTTTGGCCGTGAGAATATAAAAATGTTGCTGTGAGTAAATTTTCATTTTTAGAAAACACTAAGGCTAGTAATTTCTGATTGCTCAATAAAGTAAACAAAATGACATTAAAGATTTCTTGGAAAAAAATATATTTATATCATTTATAAAATACTTTAAAAAATAAATAAATAAATACCCAGAGATATATATAAAGAAGGTTGCTTTAGATTAAATTCCTAAAAGTAGGATGCAATTCTTAAAAGTTTGAGAACCCCCGACTTCATGCATAAAGAAAGTCTGTAAAACGTGTTTTTCTGCTAGAAGAGAATCAATACAGGGAAAACTGATTGCTACAATGTGATCCGAACCCTCAGCCTAAAAATAACGTACTGTCTCGGTAATAAAATCAAAGCAGACATCTTCTTTTGCTCAAGTCATTTGAACAAATGAGACATTTTTACGCATATATTTTCACTTTATTCCAGGAATTTTTAATTGTGATTTTCTATTTTTATATTGTAGGGGAAGCTGCAGTACCCACGGACGGTTGTACGGACGTTGGTCGGGAAATTCTGGGTATCGTCGAGAGAGATCCTAATTGGGGTTCAACGTGTGTGTCACAGACCTTTCCAGTACCCCAGGAAGTTTCAACTCAATCAAACGAATATTTAAGATTCTATCACATTTTTTCGGTTTTAATAGGATCTAAGTTAAAAAAAAAAAAAAAAACATGAGCAATTTCTTTTTTTTTTTCGTCCGTCGTGGATTGTATTATTCATTTTTGCTGTAGGTATCGTGATTCCCTATATTTTCAAAGTTTTATTTCTGATTTTCAATGTTGTAAAACTGTGGTCCTATCGATGTGACTGACTTGCAAAACCAAAATGGCGTTATCTTTGTAACCAAGGACACGTAACCATATATACCCAAGGACGGCAATTTTTAGTCTCCTTGGTCACACGTGAGTCTTCTTACAATGTGAAGTACCTCAAAATGATGCCTTGTCATCAACGCCCGAAATTTGCTTTCAACAATGGTGATGAATTTGAAGTAGGGCTCGAAGATATAGTGTTGAAGTAACCCCCACCTGTTGTAGGATCTACAGACCATCAATCCATTTGTTTTCATTTGAAGTCGACTTTTACAGATTTTTGTTGGTTTAATCTAAATTGAGAATTTTTTTAATGGGATAATTTTGGTTAAAGGTTTCAATTTGCAAATATATTGAGGTTATTATGTAGGTACATAGAGAGTCATAATATCATGAATCTAGTTATTTTTTTAAAATATATTAATTATTCATAACACCATTAACCTTCTTAAGAGTAATAACTTTTTCAAAGAGTTCACTGATGTTAAAAATTAAGGAAAATTAAAAAAAGGGAAAAAACCTTCGATTAATTTTCAAAATTTAATTTCTGTTGGATATTTTATTTAATGTTATTTTCAATGTACTAGGGGGCTATCGCCCCCTGCTCGCTATCGCTCGCCAACCCCCGGAACTGCTTACGCAGTTCCCTGTGGATCGCTTCGCGATCCATGCTCGCTTCGCTCGCTCGCTGTATGCCAATACATTAGCCTAGCTAAAATTTTCCGTAAAAATTAAAGTTGGTAATTGCATTTAGGTCACCATCCATTTAACCAATATGAAAATTACGTTCATAATGTTAATTTGTCTGCTTTAGCCAGATTTTCGACAGTTTAACTTTGCTGTATGTAAGATGACTGCCTTGGCAATGTGCACAACTTTACCATTATAGATACAAAAGTGTCTGTCATTGCTTTGGAGAGATTGCACTTCTACCTGTTGGTCCGCGGAAGGTATTTTATTTCCCTTCTACCACCCATTGGAAAACCAATGAAGGCATTCCCCTATCCGCCACCTGGGGACGCGCCCTCTAGGGGTTACAGGCTCCCCCGAGGGATGTATTTACATTATTTACACTCTTATATATATTTACATATTTACACTCTTATATATTCTAATCTGAGAAAACTTCCTCATATACACAATTAAAAATGTCCCGTTTGGGAGCCACAACTGACACTGCTTCAAAAGATCTTGTTCTTGATAATGCCACATAGAGCTGGCCATGACTAAAAACAGGCTCAGAGAGCACCAAACATATTTTCTCAAACGTTTGTCCTTCTTGTTGTTATTCTGAATCCTTGCCACGTCACGAACAAAAAATGGTTTAACTAAAAACGCGAAAACTCGCCAAGGCTACTTTGCTTGCACAATACTAAAACTACTATAACCCTAAACAAATTTGGCGAAACCTTTCAGCTGAGAATAAAAGGAATAAAGTAAATTCTTTCTCGGTTATTCATTTTGAACTGAACTGTCGTACTGAAGCAGAGAACAGACGACGCTCAAAGCGCCTACGCGTTCAAAACAACATTGCCGATGAACATGATTGTGGAGCAATGTGTGAAGAATGCGAATTTTGTGGTGCTCTTTATTGGCAGAAAGAGCGTAATACTGCAAATAAATATACTAAATGTTGCCATGACGGAAAGGTGCGGTTACCGGCATTGTGTGACGCACCTGATCTGTTGAAGGAACTGCTGACTGAAAATTCCCCAGCCGCTAAAAATTATCGGCAGCGAATCAGAGAATACAACTCTGGAAATGGCTCGTCTTAAATTGGATTCAAGAACGGTTTCCTGCCTTCTTTGAGCTTTTCTTTGCTGATTAAGGTTGAAATGGGCCACAGCCCGACTCAAACTCATCTCAAAAAAAAAAAAAAGTTCGTTGAGTATTCTGTGATTCAAGATTTCAAAACAACGTAGAAGTTTGTTTACATGATTTATCGGCGAAGTGTTGCCAACAGAGGTTTAGAAATTCACCCCTTCATTTGCCGGCACGTAAGAGAATTATATATATAGATGTTTGAAGTATTCCAATATAAAATGGCTATGAAAATGTATTGAGTATAATTGAGATCCTCAGACCGATTTATATATTATTTTTTTATACGCCCATGGGTACAAAGGCACCTGTCCGCGGGGCGAACGGGGTGTTGTATCCGCGGACAAAAAAGATGGTTTTTAAGAAAAAAATTTTGAAATTGAAAGCTTTGAGATTTTCACCTGACAAAAATTGCCAAATTAGATGATAAGTTGCATATTCTGCCAGAAATTTTTTCCGATCGATTATCCATTCCCAGAGACCAGAAAAAATTGAAAAGTAAATTTTGTCCGTGGGTACATCAGCTTCCCCTACAGTCGTCCCTCGCCACTTCGCGCTTCGACTTTTGCGGCTTCACTGTCCGTTGGTTTTTACAAATACTACATTCAAATTCAATAACCTATTCTAATAGACTGTTCTTAACTCTTTTCCTCAAAAGAGTAACAGAATATTGTTTTAAAGTAAAGCAAGCGCTACTAAAGGCGCATACCCTGTAAAAGCACTTATTTTTGCCAGGTATTAATTTTCACGATTTTCACGAGCTCATCGTAA
This sequence comes from Uloborus diversus, assembly GCF_026930045.1. Lineage (NCBI taxonomy): Eukaryota > Metazoa > Arthropoda > Arachnida > Araneae > Uloboridae > Uloborus > Uloborus diversus. Next base: position 91,451,534 of record NC_072737.1, on the reverse strand, counting down.
TCGCTTAAGTTTAAGCCTCGTGAAATATTTTTCCAAGGCAATTTTTTGAGCAATCACGATTGCTTATAGTTCTCACTTGTCTGTCTTACACATGCAACTATGCACAACTATGCACAAGTCCCCCAGGAGGAAGGGCAGGCTTGGGAGGAAAGGAGTCGTTTCTAGAAACAATAAGTCCAATGAGTAGGGTCCTGTCGTGATTGCGAAAAGCATAATTTGAATTCTAAATTTCAGAATCTTACTACTATTATATATGCGGAAGTTTGTCTGTATGGATGTATGGATGTTTGTTACTCTTTCACGCAAAAACTACTGAATGGATTTTGATGAAACTTTTCAATAATATAGTTTATACGTCAGAATAACACATAGGGTAGTTTTCACCCCGTTATGGGGGGGGAGCAAAACCCCCTAGGGGGGCGATAAAACCTAATTTTCGTATAAATTCTCTAATATGAGGATGAAAAAATACTTGCACATATTAACATTATATGTCCATCGAAAGCTTTGATTTTTCTGCTGAAGATGGCACCTGTTCTATATTTCTAAGTTGAATAAAAAACGAGTTATGAGCTTTTTAGTTCCATGTTCGAAGGCTTTCCTCAACACAAAATAGTATTTAGGGTATCATCTCAACTCCATGCTGATAGCGACAATTGTTGTATTGCTGACTATTTTTGCTTTTCGTCTGACTGTTCAAAGCTTTCCTCTAGTTAAATTTTAAAGTAAGATTTTTTGCACAAGATAGGCAAATAATGCATGGGTTTGGCTCATTATTTTCCAGTTTTACGCAACTTTAAGGCAATTAATGTTTTTTTTTTTTTTTTTTTTTGAGCAATCACGATTGCTTATTGTTCTCATTTGACCGTTTTTGGTGTCCGTGCCTTTTTCAACTTGGACCAGGGACACCAGCACCACCGCCCACCGTCCTCTGCTGGCGGCGCGGCGCGGCTGCTCCGGTTTTGAGCTATCCGATCTCCTGGTCGGAGGCGTCCTACACACACGCATGTCCTACACACACGCATGTCCTACACACACGCACGTTCACACACACACACACACATACACACACACGACTTCACACACATACATACACACGAGTTCACACACATACACTCACACACGCCTACGTGCATACACACAGGTCTATGCGCACACACAACTGTGCACACGTAGGAGGAGAGGCAGGCTTGGGGGGGGGGGACAGGAGCCGTTTCTAGAAACAATAACTCCAATGAATAGGGTCCTGTCTCAGTTCGTGATTGCGAAAAACATAATTTGGTATCAAAATTTCAGAATTCAAATTAATTTTTGTTTGTTTTTTTTTTTTTTCAATTTATATGAAATGAGAAGTTTTTTGTACTAATGGGACTTATTACTTTAACATTTAAATGGGAACTTAAAAAAAAAACTGTTTTGCTTACTCTGATTTTAATGGTATTTTTTATGTTGTTAAGAAACAGTTGATTTCCTTCATGTGGGGGATTTTAAAAGTTTGATGTTCTCCCTCTAAAGGGATATTATTAGAATCTAGATTTGTAGTGACTGATTATTTTGGAGACTATTTCTCTGGTTAGAAGCTATACAACAATTTAGATAGGAGGGTGTAGCGCTGGACACCATTTGACGGGGATGGGGATTATAAGGGAAATGGTTAACTTGATTTAAGAATTGTTGACCTCACTAGAATTGGAATTTTTGAGAATTACCCAAACTAACTTCTTTACAACTCCTGAACGTTTTTGTGATTTATGTTGTGTGATTTTTTGGGTGTCTTCCCAGTTTCGCCGACATTTCATTCCCCCCCCCCCCCCAATTTTCAGTTTTCATCATATCTTTTGATATATTAAAGGGGGGAATGCATTTTAAATGTCAGCGAAACTAGGGAGAAACCATTTTTTGGTAACTGACCTCTCCCTGTGGTGACCATTAACTTGAATCAGTGGTTGGAAGTAGCGCGCTACAAGTAGCGACGCTACTGTAGTAGCTACATTTTTGAGTAGTTTGTAGTGTAGCTCACTACTTTTTAAAAAAAGTAGTGTAGTGAGTAGTTAACTACAAAAAAATAGTAGTTTGTAGCGATTTCTGGAAACTACTTTCAAATAAACTGAAAAAAAAAAAAAAAAATCAATGTTCAAACGAATTTGATTGGCGCAAATTTTACACAAGTACATCAGCAGATGCAATGAGAAGTAAGACTAATAAAAATACGAGCTAACCTCAAGTATTTCATTTTGACGGCATACCTGCTATCTGTTCGACGCCTTTAGTTTGTTTGCCGTCGTAATTTTTATATTTCACCAATATTTACATAGAAAAAAACACTTATTTTCGTGAAAATGAAGATATCGGTGATTTCGCGAGTTGAAAATTTGGTTAATTTTATATGAACAGACCGAAGATTGAAAAACAAAAATATTTTAGCGAAGCTTAAATTTTTGACAGTATTCACCAAATAAAAAGAAGCTACTGAAACTGTTATAGAAAAGGATGAAATTGAACTGTTCTGGAGGACTTACAATAAATTTTTGCATTACAGTGTATGAGAGTATGATAACGGATATTTTTCTTAGTGTCTTCTGATGAGCTAATTTATCAATCTTTTTTTGTTCAATCCTCTTACGGTGTGTTTGTGTATTAGGGTGTCCCGCCCCCCAAAAAACAACGAAAGTTGATTTTTCAAGTAGCACACTTTCTTATATTTTATCCTTTTACGTCAAAAAAAAAAAAAAAATCATATAATTTGAACAACGGCAACAAGTGCCGATTATGTCTGAAAGTGTGAACCAGCACTTGTGTAGTAACTAGGTCAAATTAAAATAAAATGTTTTTCTTATAAACTCAAAATTTCTGTTGATAAAACGTTGCTCCTATACCCCACATATCCACCACAAAAATATTTATTCAAAATAAAAACCATTTAGATATCCCACTCGTGACCTAACATTTATAATTTTCTTCAAAAAATTAAGTTTTTGATACATATTTTCAGATATGTAAGATTTTACGAAATTATCAAGCTCAAAAATATAAACAGTAAAGTAGAAAAGTAGGGAATTAGCGTTAAATAGATATTTTTGTTTTCCTGCAATTTTTAAGTCTCCCACATAGTACTCAAAGATATGGATTTCTTTCAGGTTAAGTTAAATTTTTCATTTAAAATATATTATTTTTTTATTATTCGCGTTTGTAATTGTTGATCTGTAAATGTGTTCGCCAGTAATTTTTGAACTTGATATTCTATTTAAATTTATATGTAATTTTTTGAAAGATAACTGAAAAAAAAAACAATTTTTTTAATAAAATAATGAATTTTAGGTCAAGTTTGGCATATCCAATTGTTTTTTTTAATTTGAATAAATGTTCTTGTGGTACATGTGGGGTGTTGGGTACAGGGGCAACGTTTTATCAACATAAATTTCGAGTTTCTAAAAAAGTTTTTTTTTTTTTTTCGATTTGGCCTAGCATACAAGTACTGCTTTACACTTTCAGGTGCAAGTCAACACAGGTTGCTGTTGTGCAAATTATATGAAACTTTTTCACCGACTTCAAAAACGGAGGTTATGATTTCGTATTGCGGCTTTTTATGTATGTTTTCGAATTATTCCAACACTACTGGACCGATTTGAAAAAAAAAAAAAAAAAAATTGTTTGGAAAAGTATACTTCCCAGATGGTCTCATTGTAACTTGGTCTGGATCTGATAAGGGGTCCCGGAAAAATCCAAGAAACTTTAAATTTCATACGTCACGATCACGTGGTTTTGCTGTGATCGGTGTATTTTCACACCTAAGGTTTTGGCTATCTCTTGAACGATATTTAATTCTCGCGGCACATGGATAATTAATTTTCGCAACGCTGCGCTGCCTGCTAATTTATTATAATAGGTGTTACTAATGTATTTATTACTGCGTAGCAAAGCAGTAAATTAAATATATTTTGCTGCTTTAATAGTTGAATCAATTACCTTAATATTTTATTTACTAATAAATAACTTTATTTAGGCATTAAAATATAATGTTCTTTATTTAATATTCCAGTTTTTAAATATATTTAGTGTTCAATTGCGGGGGAATTGAAAACAGACCACCCCTCCCCCACGATTTAATTTATATTCTTTAATAATTTACATTATAACTGTGTATGATTTCTAAAGTTTGACCAATATTCTAGATTTACTATTTCACGATGCCGCCAGTTCAATTTGAAATTAGGGACTATGTTAATTAGCAAGCTTCAAAAAAAAAAAAAAAAAAAAAAAAAAGAGGAGGTTCTGAACTCGTCGGATTTGTTTTTCCCTTGTACAATGTTCCATAAATACTCGAAGACAACTGTACTCAGGGGCATGCACAGGGAGGGGGGAGGGACACCTGTTGGCCCGGGCCCGAGCCTAAAGAGGGCCCAATATTTTTATAACTAAATGTGAAAATAGGGTTAACAATATGGAGAGGGGTCCGGAAAAGTCATTTATGATGGGCTCCAAAATTTCTATGCACGCCCCTGCCTGTACCGATAAGGAAAATTCTTTTTTTTGTTTGAAACAGTATACTTCCTCGGCGGTCTATTGGTCATCAAGTTCAGGTTTGATGAAATTGAGGGAACTCTTCAAATATCATACTCACATTTAAATCGATTTGTACTTTATTAACTTTGTATATCGTCTCACTTAGTGAACCGGTTTTTATGCTTTTTTTTTGTTTAGTGGTGGTTTTGTTTAGGGTTGGTCTAACTTAGGTTCCAAATCTTTGATTTACCCTATTTGTTCTTTAGGGAAAAGTTAAGGGCAAAACAATAAATTTCATACAATTTCCCTTACAAACGATTAAATATAAAACCCATTGATAAACAAAAGCCATAAAACAAAGGTATATACTTTCTTTACCTATAGTTAAAGAAAGTACTAAAAAAATATATTATTAGGAGCAATGCTAATGAAAATTTTGAATTAAGGATTCTCTGAAGCAAACATAAAATTCATTCTAGTGGAAATTTTAAACTTCATGTATAGTGGGGCCATGTGAAGAAACATGCTACTTTTATCACGAGTTACATGACACGTATTGTGAAACATAAATTACAATTTACAATATTACAATTCTAAAATTTGCAATTTTACAAATTTAAACTTAAAGCGATTTCGTTTATTTATTTTTTTTTAGTGACTCGTGCATTTGCTTGTGGAAAGCAAACTTTGATAAAGTTGAACAACTAATGATGAAGACAATTTTTTTTGTAATTAGTTACGCATTGGCAAAAGCCTTTCTACACAGTCGTCGAAAGTGGTGTTATTTACACCACTAACAAGCAAAAAATAAATTACTTTTAAATAAATTTAAAAAAAAACGCCTTCAAAAAAATACCCAGGAACTAAAAAGCAAAAAATAACTGATTACACTTACATTCTATTTCCTACCCAAACATAGAAATGAAATTTATTTTACAATTCCAGTACAAAAATCAACTGAACTAAACACCGAATTATAAAATAAACACTGATTTAAATTGCTATACGATTAATTATTTTAAATACCTAACTAGTTATATAGGATCTCTTAATTTTTAATAACCATTTGAAGTCGGTGCCTCCTATAAACTACTACATAACGTAACTGAGTATGTTTAGTTTTAAAGACTAATATCGCGTATAGTTAAATTAGTGTTTAATTCAGGATTCGGTGGGCTGTCAGTTGCGTTATGTAGTTGTTAATAGGCGGCCCCGACTTCAAAAGGTTATTAAAAATTAAGAGATCGTATATAACTAGTTAGGTATTTAAAATAATTCATCGTATAGCAATTTAAATCAGTGTTTATTTTATAATTCGGTGTTTAGTTCAGTTGATTTTTGTACTGGAATTTCATTTAATTAAAATAAATTTCATTTCTATGTTTGGGTAGGAAATAGAATGTAAGTGTAATCAATTATTTTTTGCTTTTTAGTTCCTGGGTATTTTTTGAAGGTGTTTTTTTTTTAATTTAAAAGTAATTTATTTTCACGATTGTTTTTACACAAGAGGAAAAATACAAGAGTTTATGAAATTTGAAAAATTGACTTTCATTTTTTGAGGGACAACCTATTGTGATGCTTTGTATTTACTTATTTTTTGGAAAGTAGCGAAGTAGCGACTACATTTCAGAAGTAGTTTGTAGTTGCTACATTTTGAAAAAAGTAGTTGTAGTTGTAGTTAACTACATTTGTAACAAAGTAGTTGTAGTTGTAGTTCGCTACAAAAAAAATGTAGTTTTTCCAACCACTGACTTGAATTGATTGAAAAAAAACTGCATCAACCATCAAAGTGAGCGAAGCCGCGAGTAAAAGCTAGTTCAAAATAATTTCATTCTTTTTTTTTTTTTTTTTGAGCAATCACAATTGCTCATTGTTCTCACTTGACTGTTTTTGATGTCCTATGATTTTATTTATTTTTAGGTAATGTTCATATAAAGTTTGCGAAATTTTTAGCTCGCGAAACCACCAATATCTTCATTTTCGCGAAGATTACAGGTCATGAAAATGAGTGCTTTTATCGTAGTAGAGCCAGTTGAGACGGGACAATTAATACAAAAATTGATATCTGTTTTCAACCGCTGAACTGGGGAGTGTATATAACAATATTTATTGGGAGGCTTAGAACTGCCCTTGAGAACTGAGCTTGAAAACGGTATTTAACTACTTTTTCTGTAACTTCTTACTTTCTTCAAACTGTAACCACCTTTAATGAAGGCAGAAACGGACGAGAAAGATACTACACCTGTCATACGCTTATTTTATCATTGAACAAGTAACACTATTTTCCGTGTGTTATTGGTAGTGTGTTATTCCGTGTTGTTCCGTGTGTTATTGGTCATGGGTTATTGGTAGTATGTAGGGACTGCATGAGTAGTTTACTGCACAATATTAACAAAGTGGTACTTAGAACGTCTAATTTGCATTACTTTCTCACATTTTGTGTAATACATTGGGTGATGCGAGTGTGTGTAATGGTTTCTTAAAGGTATTACTTTATGCCTAGAGAGCGAAGACTATGTTAAAAATCGCATTCATAAGGTCGTAAAAAACATTTTCTACTCTCTACTAGGAAAATATTTATAATAAATTTAAAAAATCATAAATAGGAACTCAATTTCGCTAAAATTTACTTATTCCGCTTATTCCGATACAGTCTGGAATGGATTAACCATGATAAACGAGGGTTGACTGTATTCTAAACCGTTTGTGTATCATGTGGATCTGATTTTATGTTCTCCGTTTTATACACTATCTCGCTTCCCACGTCATTGTCTGCTGGTTTCTTAAAAAGGCTGAACCGATAACGTTAAAATATTCTGGATTTTACGTTATCCTTTTCAGAAAGTCCGTTAAATACGTTTTTCTACTAACAGGTCAAAATAACTTTTTTATCTACAACACTTGTACAAAGACAATTGAGGGTTAGAGCTGCTGACCCTCTTCTTGAAAATTTTCCAGAACTTAGTGACGCATGTATCTCCTCATCACATGACGAATTCCTTCAACATAGGAATTACTACTCACTTTCGAAGATGATGATGAAGACGAAAAGGAAATAATCGAGTGCGTCCCCAAAGCTGATCAAGCGATTCTAAGTATAAAAAAACTTAAACTATTTTTAATTGTAAATGCCAATTAAAAAGCAAATTTGGAAGAAAAAAAATGACAGATCGTATTGTAAATGAAACTGCGCGTATCTAACAAAAAATAAATAAATAAAAATAGAAAAATTACGTATTTTTTTCACTAAACAATATGCTTGAATTTTTTAAACGGCCTCGATTTTAGGTTTCCCGCTTGGAACGTTTTTTATCACTGTCCGAAAGTAAACGTGAAATCTGGGCTCCACTGTATGAAATATCAACTTTCTAAAACGGTTTCATGTACATAAAACATTATAAGTACGTACAAATCATTGTTTTTTAAGTAATTTTTTTTTTCTTTTTTGAAAAGTTAATCTTTCATGTTACACTAATTCATAATGGTTCCTTATATTCTAATGCAATCACAATTAAAATCCAAAATTTGAAATTCTGAGATTAAATTGCAAATATTTGCGTAAAAATGTCACACCCATGAAAATGGATTGAGCCCTTGATAAAATTAAGGCAACAAATATCTAAAAGCTAGAAAGTAGCCCGTCAAGGTTTGATGGGTGAAAATTGCTTCTACTCTTCTACATTTGAACGAAGCAATTACCTGTTTGGTAATATTTTGATAGTTGAAATTTTAACCTTAACACTAGTGCATTAACCCTAAACTCCAGCAGATAGCATTAACTGTTTTCGTTTCTTCATTCCCCTGAATTGACACAGTCTTACCAGTAAAGTTGTTAAGTTGCCGGATCGAGTTCAGCCTTGTCACAATAAAGGCTTTCACTGCAAATTAAACATTACCAAAACATATTCGCAACTCCAGAGTTCGAATACGCTATTTGCGATGTTTAACAATACTAAAGAAAAAGGTAAAACAATCCATTCCACGTGTTTTCTTTGAGGTAAATTACAGGCTTCACAGAGTTCGTGATGTAATGTAATTTCAGTAGAATAGAAAAGAAAGCTTCCCACAAACATGATGAAAAATTACTGTCATTCGCTAAGCGTCAAAGCAAGTTTTAAGTTACGGCTTTTGTTTGTTTTACCTTTTTCATAAGCCATTAGACAGTGGCTGCAGATAGTTTATAGGAGTTGCGAATTATCAAATTATCATTGCTGAAATACACGGGTTACTCAATCATCGACTATTATTTATCTTAATATATAAAAATCTTCTGTGCGGACGTTTGTCAGCATAAAGCTTTTAAACGGCTGGACGACCGATTTTGATCAAGTTTTTTGTGTGTAATTGAGTTGTGGCAAGCATGGTTTCGAACCGTGATGGATCGAATCGGAAACGGTTTTGTTAATTAATTAATTAATTTAAACATTGGATGATTATATCACCCAAATGATTAATATTTATTTTAACCTATCGTTGAGCGAGAACTGAAGTAAATATTTAACACGTTGTCAAAGTACAATAAGGAAGCCAACTCTGCTTTTTGTAATGAAATTTCCTACTGTGATATATGTCAATTGAGGATAGATAAACGTAGAGAGAGAGAGAGAGAGAAGCCTTCATTTATCTCTTGAAAGCAACTATTTTAGGTTCCGTGACATATTTTAAAGTAAAGTACTGGAAGGTTCACGCAAAACGCGTGTGTTCTGTCGTCGTAGTTGAACCATGTGACCGAATTATTGCTTTAGGTTTTCCTAACCAAATGATCAGAAAGTACCTAACCTAGCAACATTTGTTTCTCGTCTGAAACCCATCTGAGTTTTGGCACCAATGTCAAGAATACTTTAGGGATTATCTAACTAATCAGAACATTATTAAAGGAAAAGATGATGGAATTTAAAGACGAAACAAATTTTGTTTTCGTCCAGATAAATTACAGCAGGGAAGTTCTGTACACGAAAGATCAGTGCAGTGGAAGATCTTTATCTTTGGTTGAAAGAACAAATTAGGCAATATATGAAGTTTAAAAAGTTTTCGTTCAAAAGATCGGACTGCTAATCGGTCGGAGTTGGTTCCGCTCACTGATCGGCTGGATTACAGTAACGTGGTGACTTGCGACTTTGGCTATTAACAATAGACCATTGCATAGCGTGACCATTTGATTACATTTTAAAGCTACTGTTACTGCATTTTTGTTTATTTGGCGAAATATTTCAAATTGCAAAGAACTGTTTTTTTTTTTTTTTTTTTTTTCGTTTTTAAAGAGTTTTTAGTCATTTTAGTTGAAGAGTGTGTTTATTTTACATCGGGAGGGGGCGATGAGTGATTTTCGCTTATTCAGAGAACTTTTTTTTACCTTTATCATTTTTTAAAACGATATCCTTTCGATTGTTTTATTCTTTTTCATATGGGGGATGTTGCAGTGGGATTTCCCGTTTGTTCTAGATGGGTAGTTAGTTTTTTTACACTTAATATCGGAGTACGCTTTTTATCCTTTGAGTATGGCTGAAGGAACAAACCATCAAGTACGGGAGAAAAAATAGTTAATAAAACAACTCAGTGGGCATTAAATAAATCAATTTGTAAAAAATATACGTATTCTAATACCAAGCAGCTTAAAACATATTCTTTTTACTTATTTTTTTGATAGTTTATTGATAGTATTTGATAGTAATTATTTTTTTGCTAGTATTTGATAGCTACTTTTAAACACTTGATAGTTTATTGAAATTTTTTAACTTTTCAATTTACAAAGTTTGAACAGAACGACGTCTGTCGGGTCCTCTAGTATGAGGATAAATCCAAAACAATCAAGATGTAAATAATTCAATAATAAGCAGATTTTAAAACTTACTGAATGCATCAGTGTGGACCATCATTGTTAACATTAAAGCTCGCAATATTACTTGTAAAATCTGAAATGATACACCCTGAAAAGGAAAAACTTATTTTTAGACTCTTGGACGATGAATCATATTGTTGTACGTCGATCATTACTTACCTGCCTTTTTTAACCACTTCAGTATATTTGCGTTTCCAAAAAAAAAATAATCTGCCGCCGCCCTGGGCTGCTAGTTTATCTTTAATTTTTTATTTTATTCTCGAGCTTGATCATTTTGAATCCTTTGACTTTCTTAAGGTAAGCACTGGATCTTGGTTTTCTTTAAACGATACCTACAGCTCTAATAATGCTCGTAGAAACTTCGAACAAACTTCATCTTACGCAAAAAATTTCTAGCTTTCGAATGACTTGAAATATAAAAATGGGAATGAAATATTTCTCCCCCATATTATCTAATTTATGTGAAAAATGAGCTAAAAATTGGAATAAAGAAGAACAAAATCAAATTTTTGAAAAATCGCTTTGATGTGAACATTTCCTATACTTCAAATTAATTTTGATTCAAATTTTATGAAAATTGGCAGAACAGTCTAGGTGCTACGCGCTTCGCAGAAATACCAACATCCCGACAAAAATCCAGACATCTATACACACTTTCAGCTTTATTATTAGTAAATATTTTCCATTAATATGCAAAATAACGCGCCTTCGAAATTTAGCGGGTTACCTTGTATCTAAAAGAAACTTTTAATGTAATTTAATGGTTTGTTTTATATTCAGTGGATTATCCTCGTACATTATAGCACTGATAGACTAACGCTCTGACGTCATCAGCAATGAAACTCAGGCCAACTGGCGACCACTTTATTAAAAATGGCAACCAAAAAATCAAGTCCTAGTCGCAAAATGTGGCGACCATGTTTTTGCTTATTTGTTAAAAGCAATATCGGAACACCAAAATACGCTTCCAATTCCATGTTTGCTATATTAAAAAATCCGAAAATATCATTTTTAATTGTATGTTTAACTCGTATATGTTCATGATTCAAATTTTGGTTGTTGTTTTTGCAAAGTATACAATTCCCTAAATTTGATGTAAACAGCGATTAACTTATTCATTTTTCGCACTATGGATATACTTTATAAACGAGCTGATGTGTGTCTCACATGACTTCCTTTTACTCCAATTTAATGTCATTTTCCCATTATTGGTAATTTTAATGTGATTCAACTTTTCTTGTGATTTTACTTTCTTAATATCACCAACAGCGGCCAAATTGAAACCAGATTTTAAAAAAAAAAATTAATTTGAATTTTGTCATCTTGAATTCAAATTATGTTTTTCGCAATCACGAGTGTGTGTGTGTATATGTAAGCGTGTGTGTTTGTGTGTGGGGGGTATGTGTGTGTGTAGGCATGTGTGTTTGTGTCTGTGTGCAGGCATGAGTGTGTGGGTAGTTGTGTGTATGTGTGTGTGGAGATATGTGTATGTGTGTGTAGGCATATGTGTTTGTGTCTGTGTGCAGGCATGAGTGTGTGTTTGTGTGTGTATGTGTGTAGGTGTATGTGTGTGTGTAGGTGTATATGTATATGTATGTAGTGCGTGTATGTATGCGTGTAAGCGTAGGATATTGACGAAACCTGGAGACGGTTTTCGCAAGAGGAGCAGCATCGTGTGGACCCGGTCGACGGTGATGCTGTGGAGGGTGGCGGTGGGAAAAATGATAGGACATCAAAAACTGTCAAATGAAAGCAATAAGCAATCGTGATTGCTCAAAAAATCCATCAAATTAGTCGCCAAGTTGGCGATTAAAAGACTGGCGATATATCGACAAGTGTCCGCCAAATTGTAACACCACTTGAGTTTGCATCGAAATTAGCAATGATTTCCCCCCAAAAAAAGAGCAAAAGACCCCCTTAAAACACCCGAATGCAACCAAAATGGGAGGTGCACAACTAGACCCCACTAGGAGTGCACGTACCAAATTTGAACTTTCTAGGACATACCGTTCTTGAGTTATGCGACATACATACGCACATACATACAGACAGACGTCACGAGAAAACTCGTTGTAACTAACTCGGGAATCGTCAAAATGGATATTTCGCGTGTCTGTACATTCTCAGGCACTTATCCACGTGTGGTGGAGTCGAAAAAAAAAAAAAACGGGGTGAGCAAAATGGAAATTAAGGTCGATTTTTGAGTGAAAATTTTTTCGCGGATACAATACTTCCTTTTTTGTAAAAGGAAGTAAAAATGGCTACCAAAAAGTGCATATGTAGCATTTTTTGTGACTCTGGTCGCCAGTGGCTGCCATTTAGAAATCCTACTCTAGATCTTTACTCCTGGCTGTTACCCCTTTTGCTCTCGCATAATTTTAAAATTTTAATGAATTTTTATTTTTTCTAATAATTTATACATTTATTTGGCGGAGTTTTACCTTTAATGCCAGAATTCAAACATTTGTCGGATTTTTTTTCATTTCAATAGAACTTTTATGCTTGTTTAAAAGTATGTTTTTGTTGAAAATTAAAAATTTAACTTTAAATTTCAGTAACACTGTTCTGGGGGTTCTTGAAAACATTTGATTTGACAAAAAAATAAGCGCTTTGTTTTGATTAGTTTCGCGAAACCATGGCCGCACTTGATCATCACTACCTACAATTTTATGTCATACTCAGTGGCGCAGCCACGGGAGGGGTTTTTGGATTAAAACCCCTCCCAGAACGCAAGCACATTCATTTCCTCCGTTAAAATCAAGGGGGAAAAGCAGAGTATTAGAGCTTTTCCAAGCAGAACAGGTTTCAACAAAATATCTTACTGCTTTTAATGATCGGGAAGCAGTCAGAAATTACTTTTCAATACTCAAAAATAAAAGTTGTATTTCATTGATGAGCACCCCACGTCCCCACTGGTATAAGGGAACTAAATGGTGTCAATAAAGCTCTACAGGGTATTATGGTCCCTCAGCACTTCCATCACTGCACAAATCCTTTTTAGGGACATCTAGAGAGAGGAAGCCTACCGCACCGGATTTTCTGAGGCTCTTAACCAATTCTCATCGAAAGATCGAAACCGTTATTAGCTAGCATTTGACATTCATAAAGACATGAATGTATTTGAGGAGGAGGTTTTAAATGATCTCGCGAACAACACACAAAAAATGAATGTAAGATTAAAGTAAAACTAATAATAAATATTCTGTGCTTTTTCCCACTTTCTTCGTTTCATAGTGATATCAATACGAATTATTAATTGCTTTTAAGCAGTTACTTTGAATGAATAATTACTCATCTGTAGAAATTCTTTGATATTGAATAATTCCACACTGTAAATGAAAGAGAAAGAAAGCAACAATTTTCGATTTTGAAAACCCCATCCCAGAAAAGTTTTCTGGCTGCGCCACTGGTCATACTTATAAGTTTATTTGTCATACCTACAAGTTTACTAGTTATGTAGGAAGTGATGACTTGATGCACTTACGTAAGCGTCAGCGCCATCTAGGGGGGCCATGGCGAAACATTTTCAGAACGAGAAAGTGCCCCACGTTATGATAATTCTCCAATAAGTCAGCCAATAAATCACGCCTATTTTACATTCTTAGCTTCACTTAAAGTTAAATAAATAACAACTCACAGATGAGCTTGACAAGTTTGCAGTCATTTGCTCAACTTGATAATAGTTCGTATTCTGCTTGATAATAAAAAAAAAATGCACTCGTTTCTGATACTGTAGCTTTAAAATTCAATTAAAACGCGTTTCCCTATTGTTGTGTAACTTAAACTGCCAATTCTAAAAGTAAAATGCTAACAGAAATTCAAATTGCAGAAGGCTTAACATGATTTTAACACAAGACAAGCTGTCCGTTTCCAACATTTTTCTTGCGCTGTTTTTACTTTGAAGCAGTATTGAAATAGTTATTTTAATTGCTGTAAACATAAAGAAGAAATATACAAGATATATATATATATATATATATATATATATATATATATATATATATATATATATATATATATATATATATATATATATATATATATATATATATATATATATATATATATATATATATATATATATATATATACACTGCTCGACATTGAAAATGCAACGCCAAGAAGGAGTGTGCAAATTTTGAAGTAGACGTACATCACTGAGTTATGTAAATGATGTGAAGTGCGCAGCTTTCCGATGCACGCGAAGTAAAGCCTTGGTTTCCCAGAAGCTAATCACCGATCTTCGACGTCGCTCATCGCCGTAACGCTGAAATCAAAGTACAGTGGATTCCGGCGTGGCCATTCACGACATAGAATTAACTCGGGCGCGCATGGGCAGGAAATCAAGCTTTCGCCTCGGCGAGAAGCGACGCCGACGATCGGCGTGTTTGCTTCTAGGAAACTAATGCTTGATATATAAGGGAAGGAACTTGCAGAATGGGCAATATTCGTGTCGTTATTTCTGACCTGAGAATTATCGAAGAAATTTTGTTTTTGTCTTGGAGGATACGTGTAACACGAGAGAATGCCAGGCCGACGTCAACGAAGGCACTTCCAGCAGATAGACGATATTACGCGGGGTATGGTGATGATCGGACTGAGAAGGGGAGGTTGGTCCGGACGTCAAATCGCAGTTGATACCCACATGGATGCTTGCACGTTGCATCGTGCATCGGCTGTGCCGAAGATGGTTGGAACAACGAAATGCGGCAAGATTGAGGGGTGCAGGGGCAGCCAGAGTGACATCAGAACGCGTGGATCGACGCATCCACCGACAAGCTGTAGCAGACCCACAAGTCACTTGTTCCTCGATTCTGCAGCAGGTGCAAGATACCCTGGATGTTCCCGTGTCAACCAGAACCATTTCCCGTCGTATATAGTGGCGTACTTAGCGTGGGTATTACCCAGGGCAGTAATTTGTGGTGTCACTCCCCCTCCCCCCCCCCTGAAAACGCAAAATAAAATAAAATATAAAGTTTTAATGTTCTATGTAACATTTGTGTTATTATGAAATAAGGAGTTGGCTAATGTTCAAAAGAGAACAAAAACGCTGACCCCTTTTATATAACTTGCCCTGTGCGCAGGATCGTCACGAGGTGAAAAATGTAAGGGGTTGTAGTAAATTTTTGTAGTAAGTTTTTTGGTGAAAGAAAAAGTCACAGCTAAGTCTTAAGATTGACAATATAAATCTAATCCTGACAATAATATTCACTCCATAGTAGAGGATTATTCTCCCGGGAAATTTCCAAATTTGTAGTCTTAAAATTGCATTTTAAATGAGCTTTGGTAATATTAGAGGGAAATAGGATTCGGAAGGTTCCCACGTTCATTTTTCGAAATTGAAACGTTAGAAACACAAATATTATCTCCAAATATGTTAGGAAACGATAGGTTCGTTGGAAGTCCCCCCAATTTTTATCGAAATTGTTGCTCTTAAAACGCTGTTTTAGACAAACTTTTTTTATTTTACGAGAAGGAGAGGTTCCAGGCTCACCGCCGTAAATGTTTCTAATTTATAGTCTTAAAAGGACACTCTAGACTATCTTTGGTCTAAAGAGAACCTTAGAGAATGAAGAGGTTCGAGGGCTGTTCATCGGGAGTTTTCAAAATCGAGCTATTGAAAATGTATTTGTAGGCCATCTTTAGACACGCTTAGAGGACCGACAATTTTTCAAAATAGAAGCTCTAAAAACGTAATCAAAACAACTCTTTATAAAGCCGTGACAAAAATAAAAAGAATGATTTAACGAATATAGCGAGTAATCTGTGAATCTCTATTTACTGTTTTAGAGCAGTTGCTTAATAACTTAAAACAAAGTAATATAACTTCAATATTTTCCCACAAATAGCATCGCTCAACTTCATAATTGTAGTCGGCTTTCAGTCAAAGAACATATTTGAACAAAAACGTGATTAAAAATAATTAAAATATTGTATGATATGTAATCGTTGCAAAATACTACTTTTTTTTCTGTTAACCATCACACAAAAAAATATTAGAGTGAATTACAGTGACATCCATTCTGACTAATCTTACAGTATCGGAGGCCGGCTTAAATTAAGTTTTAATTTTGGTCTTTACTTAAATTCAGTGCACTGGCACTGCCTCTATTGTATCTCTTTTCCCGCCTCAAACAAGTTCTCCACGCATCAAAAGAAACACATTTGTAAACACACCTCCTAATTTTGAATGCTCTGAAAGAATCTAAAATAATAACAAACAATTCAAATGTTATAAAAAAAATGATCAAAATTCAAATCAATTTTTCAATAATTCTTCAAATATTCTGGCTTTATCAGACGGCAGTGATCTAACAGATAATAAATTTAACAAAATAAGAAAAAAAGAACGTTTTTTTTTTTTTTTTTTGATGATGTGTGATGAACTTTTTAAGTCTTGCCAGAATAAATTCATATATTGAGAACCCAGTATGTATTAAAATATTTTTCAGAAAACACTTAAATTCATATTGGATGTCACTTTCTAAAGGGTTTTCATTTGACAAAAGCCCCCCCCCCCACTCCCACCCAGGAAAGTGCACAGAAATTTTGGGGCCTGTCACAAATGACGTTTACAGATCCCCTTTAAAAATCTCGGGCAGCCTTTAGGCTCAGGCCCAGACCAAAATATGTCCCTTCTCTTCCCCAGTGCGCCCCCCCCCCCTCCATAGTGATATGGTTCAGCATTTAATAGATTAAATATTTTTTAAAGTGTATCAAAATTTCATTACTTTTATTTTACAGAAACTGACTGAATGCATTAATGTCTTTTGGTGTCAACGCCCCCTCCCCTCCAGTAGTGATGCTACTCTGAAAGATTAAATACAGTTTTAAATGTTGGAGAAAATTTTCGGAACTGAAGTAGCTATATTATCATAACCTCTTAAATGCAATTCCCCCCCCCCCCCCATCTGGAGATGCAACTGCGTTTCATAGAGTAAATACAATTTTAAATATTGGAGGTCTGGATTGAAGTATTTATATTTTTCAAAAACTTGCGATTCAACTTTGGGTGTCGCCCCCAGGCAGTGAAACCTTGGGAGAACCTCCCCCTCCACCCTCCCTTATAGCAACGTCGCTGATATATATAGGGGGTCACATGTGAACTTTTTTTTTTCAATTCTTTAACTTTCAAAAAATATGCTCAATTTTTTCAGAGCAATGGTGTTTCTGTGACAGAATAGTCTTTTCTTGGTGCCACAGAATTTTTTGATATTACATATATATATATATATATATATATATATATATATATATATATATATATATATATATATATATATATATATAACTTGTATGGTGTTTTTAAAAATTATCTGCAATTGTTCACATGTGTCCCAGCAGGGGGCACAGATTGCTACATGTGAAACAATGAGTCTTGTTGACAAGAAGAGTTCCAGTGCCGAGTCTAGTGTGGACTCCCATTTTCCTATTTGGAGTCCAATTGATGTATTTAATGATGGAGCAGAGATTGGGTTAGTGGCTGAAATACTTGCTATTATTCCAATCACAGTCACTCTTTGAATTTTTTTTTTTTCCATGGTGATTATATCAGTGGCGTCACTATGGGGGGGGGGGGCGGGGCGCCGTCCGCCCTGGGTGTCACCCACCTGGGGGTGTCATCCGAAGCCGAAATGCAAGTTTTTCAAAAATATGAAACTAAAATGCATTTTTAATACTACAAATTTAAAAAATTTTCTGGGGGTAGTAAACCCATTTACATTAGCCTACTCAAAATTTCTGTAAGTGTAGTTTGTTCCAAAAATAAATTGCATGAATTTCATGTTAACATTTTTACTTTATTTATTTATTTTTTTTTTTTTTTTTTTTTTTTTTTTTTTTTTTTTTTTTTTTTTTTTTTTTTGGAGTTTGTAGGGGGGGACAGGGTGACATCACAAACTACCGCCCCGGGTGTCACCCATGCTAGGTAGCCACTGATTATATCTTCAGAGGTGATATTGTAGCTGAAGTTGCCTATAAAGGGACCTTCCCTACAGCGGCGTACGCAGACAAATCAGTTCGTGGGGGGGGGGGGGGGGGCTGAGCTCGAAAGTCTTTGAGCTGGGGAGGGATACTTATGAACTGTAGCTAAGAAAAGTTCATGTATCGCTTTTCTGATATCAATACGAATGTAAGATTTCAAAAATACATCATAAAAAAAAACTTGTTCTTTATTATAATTTTTATAATTAATTTTGAAAATTTCGGGGGGGCTGTAGCCCTATCAGCCCACCCCCTGGGTACGCCACTGCTTCCTTAGCGAAATGATCTGCTCGTTCGTTTACTAGTATGCCCAGGTGACCCAACACCCAGATAATTTTGACAGATTTAACTGTGCCCAGAGCGTTTATAATTGCTTGAGGGATGTAAAAAACAGCAGAGTGAGATTTCAGAGAGAGCAATTAGGTTAGACTTGCTGTCAGAGAAAAAAATGTAATTTTTATTATTGGCGAATTCAATGATGGCGATTGAAATAGCAGAGCTACTGCTGTAAAAGCTGAAGCATTTTTATTAATAACTAACAGTGGCGCCCAGCTTTGCACAGTCTACAATAGAAAATAAAAGTTACCTCAAGTGACACGTGCTCAAAAATTAGGCCTCGATTAGAGGAGAAAAAAAGACAAAAACACTGAAATTTCCTGTCAAAATAAAGATTTTTAACTGAAGTTAATTGCAAATTTAAAAGTACTGAATAAATTAAATTCAACAATCCATTTATATACAACTGAAATCCTCAATTATTTTCTACTGGTAGTACAAAAAAAAAAAAAAAAAAAAGATAAATGGTCAAAAAATAATTAAAAGGAGAAATATTATCTCAAAGCAAAAGCACGAATTTTATTTGTTCACAGTCAAGCAAAAAAAAATGGAAACCGATCTTTCTTCTCAATGGTTTGATTCATGATAATCTAGGCTCATGGCAAACGATAAATTTTAAATTTAGTATTGGTGTTTCATTAGGCTTAAAAATGTTTATAACTTTTCTCCTGGTGATTTAACAGCCTTGGTATTTTTGAAATTCGAAGGAAGTAAATCTACTTCAGGGGTATTTTTTGCAGGCTTTCGAATGAGACCCAAATCAAGAAAATGGGATAATTATTTCGGGTAGAAAGAGCCATTTAATGCCATTATCGGATCCTAAAATTAAAGTTTGAATGGTTAGGTACTTTTTTGGCGCTTGAAAATTCCCCTATGCGTCTTCTCAGGCCCCAAGTACCTCCCAGCCGAATCTGGTGGAGATCCGACGTAAACTGTGGATTTGTATAGGGAAAATACACACATATAATTTTTGTTTTACTTACATATATATAGCTGGGTCCCGCAAGGTACCTAGTTTTATTAAATGGTACAGACTAAATTTAAATTTGATAATGTTTTTAAATATCTTATATTATAAATCAAACTAACAATGATATCGCAGTAGCCAATGAAATCATCCAAACTTCATGACATAGAAAAGTCAGTTGAATTTCCTAATCAAAATTTAAAATATCAAGCAAAGACTTAAGTAGATCAAATGCTGCAGTTTGCAATAAATTAAAATAATACTGGAGCAGCACTGCTGTGCAAATTCGTTACATGTTATTTTTGCATTCATTCAACAAAATCTTTTAAAGTTTAAGTTGGTGCCCAATAGTTGGGAATATTTTGATACTAGAAATTCAAAATCCCCACCCTTTAGGCAATCATCCTTTCATTTGGGCAAGATCAGGAAGGCAGAAAAATTTATTGTCCAGAATATATTTTCTGGTGCTGTTTTGAGCATACTGTTGAAGTTACAAGAGTGACGAGCTTGTACTGAGAAATGATCCGAATGATACTGGGATGTTGCTACGCGGTTTAGTGAGCGATAGCAAACAGGGAGCAGTAGTCCCCTAATACAATACAAAGCTGTAATTAATTTTGTATTAAAAAAATTTATTTTTGCAAAATTATGTACAGTAGAAAAATATGTACATTGGAAGATTAACATATGAAAATGATTTTTAAAATAATACACCAGTAAGCATTTAAAATCAGTATAGAAATTCAATAAAATATTCATAAATTTTTTAAATTTTTTTTCTGTGCTTGAGAAAAGATTGATCCGAGTACACTGTTTTAGGATAACATAATAGATCACAAACATTATAATATTTTTATTACAGTAAAGCATAGTTTATGTGTCATTTAAGGGAGTTGGGTGAAACAACCTGAATGAACCAAATGAAAATGAGGTAATGTCAGCCCCGCTTAATCGGGTAACGGATAAACGAATGTTCCGCTAATATGAATAAACCCTCCAAGCACCAAATATTTCCCCATAGATGCAATGTTAACAATCCCTGCTCAGTTGAAATAATTTCCCTGGATAAACGAATAAATATTGATCAGTTTTCGTAAATATTTTTGCTGAGAAAGTTTTTGAATAAATTAGAAATAAATTAAGTAAGGACAATCATTAACATAAAAATATAAAGTAATATTTTTTGCCAACAACGGGGGAGAAAAACAACATTCATATTACATCAAAACATTTCCAGTATTGTACAAAATTTTTTTTGTCATTGCCATCACAAAAAAAAAAAAAAAAAAAAGATAATGCATTTGATAATTAAATTAAACACAAAGATATATACACATTTTAGACAATTGATAAAAATTAAATGTAAAACATGGTAGATAAGGGAGGGGGTGGAGAAGAGTCAGAAATAACTCCAAAAAGACCTTGAGCAAGCAATCCACTATTACGGAATTTTTCAAAAAAGAATGTACTTTTAAAAAGATACTAAAACAGATTTCATAACTCAAATTGTAAATTGCTTTTTATAATTTTTGAACATACTTGTAATATACATACTAATTATTAAACTATTTTGTTGTTTATTTAAATTATTTCAAAAACTTTTAGCTAGTAACTTTTATCATTTCCTTTATATAGCTATTAATTTTTTATTATTACCATTTAAGACAAATGTTGTCAATTTAAAAAGGTTAAAAACATTTCCCCGCTTAATAAAACACCATGTTTAATTGAATAAAATTTCTTGGAACTGATAATATTCGATTAAGCGGAGCCGACAGTAAAACCAAAACGCTGCTTTCATTTTTACCAGCTTAACTCCAGTATTGCAATTTTATTCACATATAACAGCTTAAAGGTTTTATACAGGGTTTTTATGCTAATAACAAAATATATTCAGCAATAGTTCTATACTTAAAATAATTAATCCTTTATACTTATTTTTCAATATATATTTCAATACAGTGAAATCTTGCTTAATGAATACCATTACAACAAAATATCCATTTCAACATTATTAATTCTCAGTCCAGTCCTGATTTAATTGTCATTACATTGCTTGAATTCCGTTATAATGAAACTCACGTTGCAACGAACAAAATTTGCAGTCTTTTGATGTTTGTTGCAACATGATTTCACTGTATTCCTGTAATTATATTATGCGGTTGTATATGTGTATATACAGACAGTGGCATACCTAGCATGGGTGACACCCAGGGCGGTAATTTGGGGTGTCAGCGCCCCCCCCCCCACACACACAAACACAAAAGGAAAAAAATTATATGTAAAATAAAATTTATGCAATTTTTGGAAACAACTGCATTTATATCATAATGAAATTTTTTAGTTGGCTAAAGTACAAAAAACAAATAAAAATAAGGTTCTGGGAAAGGGGGGGGGGTTCCCCTGGAAAATTTTCAAATTTTTAGTCTTAAAAATGCATTTTAGCTTCATATTTCTCAAAAACTTGCAATTCCACTTTGGGTGTCACCTCCCAGACGGGTCACACCCGGGCAGATTGCCTCCCCCCCCCCCCTGTAGTGACGCCACTGCATACAGATATTTAACTAAAAATTCTTATGTTGTTGTCTGATGTGCTGACTACCTTTAGTATTCATTATTGCATTATGAATTGAATCGAGTTCATGAAATGTTTTTTCAATTAAGTTTGAGAAACAAAATAAGCTTTAAGTTAGTACAGTACAGCTTATTGCATCTTTAGAGAAAGGTTTTGTCACTTCGTTAACTCTTGAGAGATTTCACCCCTCCATAGAAATTGCAGAAGATAGTCAAGCAGAAAATTTTCGAACTCCAGGAAATGAAGAAAGGGCAAGTTACCAATATTTCATGAAGCATAAAGAATGCACTTTTGTATTAAAAGGAGTAAGAAGACTTTATGAAAACAACATATAAAGGATACTTTACTATATGAGGTTTTTTAGAAAAAAATTTTAAAACAAGATTTTCTTACAGAACTGGAATTATTTCTACATTTTCCTATAATTACTCAAATTATTTCTCTATTCAAGAATATTACTTGTTTTTCTCTTTTCTTCTCAATTTTAAAATCTCAAATAATTTAATATTAAGACAGACTGCTAAAAAATACATCTCTGTTTGTAAGGGATCAGGAATTCAGTAAATTCTGATTTCAAGATTTTAGATGAATAACTTAGATACATACTTAGCTGAGATTGAAGAGGCTTTTTTTTTCTGCAAGTTTTAAATATAATTTATCAATTGAATACAATGGGCCTAGATTGTCTTAACAAGAATTGTCTTGAAGAGCAAAATAATGCCTCAATTAAACAATCAGAACTTCTTATGAACCTTTAGTCCTTGATAGAGTTTGTACTTCACAATAACTATTTTAACATGAATACATTAATAGAGATCCTATAAGGCACTTCCCCTAAATGTCATTTTAGGTAGAATAATTTATACTCTGAAAACTGTATATTGATATAAAAACTATAGATGTTTGATCAAATAATACAACTAAAATTAAACCTGTCTGTAACAAGACTGTTGGGACCTAAAAATAATATTGTTATAGGCAGGTTATGGTTATAGACAGTTTGAACATTTATGCAAATATCTGCCCCCCCCCCCCCCCCCAACATATCCAGTCTATATAACATATGGAGTTTTTCATATGGAGTTTTTCTTATTTAGAAAACGGAACTTGACCCAAGTAATTTAAAATTTGAGTAACATATAAATGTATAATAATAAATTAATAGCTAATTTAACCATTTAACAATTTGAAGCTTTTGGGTCATTTCACGGTATTTTTGACATGTATGTAGAGTCCGCAACGGTACCTTATTTTCCCATAACTGTTTTATTTACTGCTTTATTTGCAAATTATTGTAGTTTGAGTTGGTGTGTTGGTACGAAAAGCTCAAAATAAAATGGTATGCTAATCAAATAGTATATTACAAATTTATGGTTAAAAAAGGTCACATTAGGGACTCTACATACATGTCAAAAATACCGTGAAATGACCCTTTTATCATCATTGAAAACAATAATAGAAAATTTATATACATACTAGGCAAGAGCATATTTGTTACTAACAGTATAAAGAACATTTTTTGCTCAATTAAAGTTTGGTCTTTTTGATATTGTTCCTGTTTTTAAAAAAATAATAGTAAACAAAAAAATTCCTTTTTTTTTTTTTTGGCATCAACCTGTTATAATTCTTCATCAATTAGATCAGAGTTTCTTAAATTGTGTTCCGTGGAACCGAAGCTATCTTAGGGGTTCCATGGGACTTGGTTTTCTTTCCACATCTTTCAAATTTGTCACTTAAAAAATCGATAAAAATGCTTTCCCAAAATTAAAAGTAAATTTACTTTTACTTTTGTGTACTAATCTCAGCTTTATTACCCATCAGGGTTAGCCACTGTAGGAATAATTTTATTTGTCGCCTGAAATAGTGCCTTTAAAATTCAACTTTCCAAATTTTTCAAAGATCAATCATAAAGCACTTCTTTCTCACTCTTAAACACTTTAATTACGAAAAAATTCCGGAAAAGCTAATAACCCCCTAGTATCACCAAACATTGTTTAAAAGTGACTTCAATGTTGGAAAACTTATAGAAGAACACCCCAAATTCCCTTTCCTTCATCATTACCAAATATTGCCTAAAATTAAGATTTTTGATGTAAATTTCAAATATTCAACTATTAATACTAGCCACTCTCTCAGTATCTATGGCAGCAGTTGAAAGGACAATTTTAACATTTAACAAGTGAGTCAACATAACATACAGTGACATCTAAGTTTCTGATTTATAAATAAATTTAAAAATTGTTGTAAAATAAGATACATTTTAGTTTTTACGTTTTAAAACTTTTTCTTCGTAAATTTTAGTGAATTATTAACATTATTGCAGGTAAAACACATCTGTATTTCTTTTCCTAATTAAATATTTGAATCATATAACTCATGCATTAATTCTGAGCTTATTTATCCCTTTTAAGAATACTTAGAATCACAAATAGGCACAGGTAGCTCGTAGAAGGGGGCAAGGGAGGCAATTTCCCTCTCACTTTCAACAGTAAAGGGATTTTGCTTCTCCACTTTTCTAAGTTTAAAACTTAGGGTCGAAGGAAAAATGATAGTGATGATCTATTCACGTGTTTAAAGAAAGAACTGACTCAATAGGTGCTTGTTTTATGCTTTTTTCATGTTATTATTTCACAAAAAATTAGAAATGGAACTTCTAATCATTTTGTAGGAGGGAATCTTCTGTGGTCATCTGGTCCCGGTTTTTGAGTTTGTTTCTCGAATTCTTGGAAGAGAAAGTCAATTCATTAATAATGATGTAAAAATTCAACTGCCCAATTTTTGAAGAAAAAGTTAGCTTTAAGGGTATGTCGCCCACCAAACTTACACCCCCTCCACTGCACCTCCTTTGACCCCCCACTTTTTTGCTTTTTTGGGGCACCAGCTACCTATGCAAATAGGAGTGTTTTGGTGTTTTATAATAATAAATAATAATTAGCAGTAAGCAATAATTACCATGGTCTATGAGAAATGGTTAATGTGATAGTCTCTTTGAGATAAGAACCTGGGTTCCCCTCAAACAGAACCTTGGCTATGCCACTGCAGACTACTGACAAAAAAACTAAGTGTTTCACGAAAAAGTCAGCATTTAAAAGGGTTCCCCTGATCAAAGAAATTAAGAAATGCCAAATTAGATGCTAGTATTGTTTAGCATTTCCCCAAAAGTCCTGAATTTTCCTAGTATTTTTCTTCCATTTTTTATTATCTCTTATTTGGAATGTAGTTTCTAAGATTGAAAAAGCAGTAATAATTAAACAGACCTTTTTTTTTTTTTTTTTGAAAAAAATGCATAAATTATTGTTTTGGAAATGTGATTATCCCTACAGGGAGGATGAAAATACATCAAGTGAGAATTTTGCCGAGACCAAGTAAAATATTGTTGTAGACAGGGTTTATTGTTATAGACGGTAGTGTTATACTCAGGTTTCACTGTATACTTAAATGATACTAGTGTGCAAAGTTAAACGGGGAGAGACAGGGTAGAATATCTTCCTCCTGACAACTTGCATTCAACATTATCAGCATCAGCCTAGGAGACACTGACAGTTTGGAGGAAGTAGGGTTACGGACATATACGCGATAGTGACGTGCACAGATTTTAATTATGTTGATGCACAATTTCATACCTCTGCTGACTAGGCTGACTTGTATAATTTTAAGTAAAACACAAACACATCATGATCTTTTGTGACTGATCAATGACCTAAATTTTTAATAAATACATTCTAAAACATTTTTGCAGATGAAGTAAAATTTGTGTGTTCATTTAAATTTCTTAAATTCTAGCCCTTAAGGACTACTTGGGAATAATTTCTGAGAGTTGGTCCCACAGCACATTTATACAGCAATGCCCTGACTAAGTATCACATAAAAAGTCAACCACTGTCAGAGCTGTCGTGACGCCTTTTGTGTGGAAAGTAGCCAGCACTTCCACTTTTGTGTCTACTGTGAGAATGAATCCTGGACCCTCGGTCGCTATCTGAATGGCTCGATCTCGAATCGTGTCTTCTTCTCTTCCCTTTTTTTTCTTTTTCAGAATTTGCTATGCTATCATACTTTGAGGATCTTACATGCCTAGAATGATGCTCCACTTCATTTTCTGAATCAGAGGAACGTTTTCGATGCTTCTTCTTTTCTTTTTTGTGCTTTTTAGAACTTTTCTTGCTCTTTTTTCTAAAACACAATACTTACATCATTAAATATAAAAAAAACACACAAGTTTAGTAAAGCTATATGCATTTTTAAGCATAAATTATGTACTAAATATTGTTATTTTTGCAATAACAAAAGAAACATTAATCATCGCAACTGATTTGAATTGTAAAATAGTTCCCTATTAGAATTTGACACACTGAATATTTATTTAATTTTCATTCAAATAAATTTATAATTATGGAACAACTTTGATAGCATTTTCCTAATTTAATCCAGAAAATAAATAACTAGGGGAATGTGAGGCAACGTGAAATGGTGAAATATTTACTAAGCTTTTGGTGCCACTTACCTAGTAATATTTTAACTCTGTAGGCTATTCCATTCAAGAAAAAATTACCTCTGAAAATCAAAGCATATAATACAAGCAATTTTCAAAAATGGACACTCAAATTGTAATATTTTGTTGTAAGTCAAAAATTATTTTGATGTTATCAAATGATAAAGTTCTTCTTTTCATAACATTTTGAACATTAACTGGGGTCTTCTAATGTTCGGTGCAGTACTTATTTAGCAAATATTTAGCTTATTTGTATTTTAAATATATTTCACAATTTGTCAAGTGCATGCGGGGCAAAGTTAAATAGTTCATTTCGTTTACTTATTCAATCATTTACTAAATCACTTAGGTGTTCATTTATTAAATAATTTATTTACATTCCTTTATTTATTAATTCACTTATTAATTAATTCATTCACTTACTTTCTTATTCTTTCACTATTTTATTCACTCATTAATTTTTCCTCATGTATTAATTAATTAATTTAATTATTAGTTTATTGTTTCAATATCTTATCATTTATTCAATTATCCTTTTGTTTGCTCTTTAGTTTGTTTAAAAATATTTTTCATAGCAATAGAAAATATTTCATTTGAAAAATATTTCATTTTTCACTTTGCCCTATGAAGAAAGTGAAAGCTTTTCTACTTTTTTTATGGCACAATTTTACTGCCAAAAATAAAAAATAATGTTTCAATGCAAATCTTTTTATAAAATACAATGTTTGTTCTTTATGTACTGTAATTTCCAAAACAAGTTTTCAGTTTCTTCATTTTGAAAAAGCTCAGTCATGTTAACTATTTCACTTTGTTCCACATTCCCCTACTATTATTTATCATTGTCTTTTTGGCAATAATTAAAAACTAGAAGCAAAATGCAGGGTTATGGTGGAAAAAGTAAACTGAGAAATAGTCTTTAAAAAAATCATTAGTTAGTAGATATTCTTGGTTATCTGATTCAAATGAATTTGACCAAAGTTTATAACTCATGGAATTTTAAAAGAAGAATGAGGACATCCACAAAAATGGGGGAAAGACCATCTAAACTATTTTCTCTACTGGGACCTAGGTTAGCCCACTCCCCTTTTTTCAAGTTCTAGATCTGCCACTACCCATGTTTATTGAAAACAATTGAAACACTATCTTAAGAAATTTTTCAGAGCATAAGTAAGAACATTTACAGAAAATATTTACAAACATTAGAAAACTACCAACTTTTTAAAGTTAGATGGCATGTCTGAGGCGTCTTTCCTTTCTCGTGCAGCTGCTTCTTTACCTGCATAGCTCTCAAATGTAACACCTTCTCCCTTTGTGGTCTTGGAAATACCAGACATCATGGCTGCCCTGCGACTAAAAATCAAAAATATACAGATGTGAAATTAACTCAGAAAGTAACACAAACAAAACCAAATAAATTTTATTTATTTGCAAAATAATTGTAAACTCCTACGATTACATCTTAGATGGAAAATTAATTTTAAATATTCATGTAGTTTTAGTTTTGAGTTCACTTTCTTTTCCACACATTTTTAAAATATTTATTTTATATAAACACACAGCAAGGTTGAAGAAGCTAGTTTAAGGGTGGTTACCACGGAAAGTTTCACTTAGTGTATAGCATCGAAGCATTACTTCTTTTGAATAGAGTATTTTTTAAATTTTTTTCACTTACAACAGAAGCTTAGAGAACCTTATTTAGTTAAAGTAATAAAAACATCTAAACTGAGATGGTTCAGCCATATTTACAGGTATGAGGATAACAATCCAGTGAAGTAAGTTACATTTCAAGAATAAGAGGAATGAGAAGACCATGTAGAAGATAGGAGAACATAGAAAAATACTTAAAAAACCTAGACATGAACAGATAGAAAAGTGGTGGAAAGGTGGATAGATAGTAAAAATCTAGATGGGGTAATTTGACAGAGTCAAGCTTTGGCCGGGAGTCGATTGTACTGTGAAGAATATTTTACAATTATTAATAATTTATTAGGTGACACCTGAATCAAATATTTCAGAAAGGGTATAAGTCCAATGGATTTTCGTAGGACTTATGCCCTTGATGAAATAATTGATTCACTTATATTTTCCATTTGGATGTCTGAAAAACTTTTATTCGCAGCGTTCAGACATCATCATTTAAGCTCCCATTTCTAACACTAGTTATACATCTTACTGCTTGAGAAACTACATAGATGCACATTAGGGTGGTTCAAAAATACATGTAAAAAAAGGTTTATCCTAGATAAAGGACACCTCTCAATATTTTTTGACTTGTAGGTAGTAATATACTGGAAGAATTTTAGCTTCTTATTTCAACTGAAAGAGGAAGCTCAACCCATCCCTCAAAATTCATACGTATGGGAAGGGGGGTTAAAAAAAATACATTAAACTGAAAAAACAATGCTGCACATTATAACATACACAAGTAATATGCATATACATTTCAATAAAATAATTTACAAAAAAACAGCTGGGGAAATTAAATGTTTCTAAATTTGTGGCATTTTCTATGATACAGCTAATGTTGAATTAAGGGGTCATTGAGCACCCTCTTAAAATTTGAGAAAGAAGCTAAAACTTTTACAGCATAATGCTATTAGTAAGGCTAAAAAAAAAAAATAGGGGGTGTCCTGGACTCTAGCTGAAAAACGTTTTTCTTTTTTTGAACCACCCTAATGAACATATTGATAGAAATGGCACCATCTGTCAGATTTTCAAAAGTATTTTTAGGTAGAAACACTTTGTACTACAACAATAAGCTGAATTCAGTGAATCTTTTGCACAATCAGTCGTTCAATACTCAATTAACTAGTTTTGATTAACAATTCTACATAGTATCCTGCTTTGCGTAGTCTATAAAGCTTACTTTTGTTAATATAGTGGCCGTTGTTTATATGAATCAACAGTTGTTTGAAACAGTTTTGATGCAATAAAGCAAAAGTGAGTTGTTGTTTTTTAAGTGGAATTTTACATACAGGTTACAAGATTTTTATTTCATTCTTACTCATTAGAAATTGCTTATGTGGAATTTTAAAATCTTCAATGCTAAAATTAGGTGCACTGACAAAACTTTGGTACAAGCTAAATGCTTTAAAACAGTTCTCAATCTTTTCTGAGTCATAAAAAGCTGGACCCAAAAAAAATTGTAAAAACATTTATCAGTCTGCATTTCAAAATTATAAATGTGGTGTTGGTTGTCTAATGTTTTTCGTAGAGATCAAATAATATGTTTAAAATAAATAAACATTTAATAGGTGTAAACAAAATACAAAATAATGGGGGAAAATACACACATTGATTCAACAGGGTCCATGCAAGGGCGGATTCAGGGAGGGTCAAAAGGCCAGCTGACAGCCCTGTGACAAGAATTTTATTATAATTGTTGTTAAACTTGAATTATTTAGATCCAAAATAATAGTGCATGGAATCAATGTTAACCTTTTTTTTTTGCTTGGTTCTGTAAGGTGTTTCTTCGCAGTGCATCATAATTCAAAGGAATGACTGGGCTTGTTTATAGAGCTACTGTTATTTTGAGAGTTTTGTTCATTTTCAAAAGAACAATCATCTCTAGTGAATATAATGTTTTTCCAGACAACTCTTCCATCTCAAACACACTTGTCGTGTGAGTTGTATATGCTTTTTCCAACTATTTTATAGCTATAATCTCATATATTAACGTAACCAGCCTGTTAGCATAAAAAAATATAACTTTGATAAAAATTTAAGAGAATAATATCTATGGCTCAGAAAATTGCTCCATTGAAAAATTTAGGGGACGAGTGTAATTTGAAAGGGTTTCCGTTGGGGAGGGGGGGTGCTCGGTAACATATGAGTCTGGATTACTCCATAGTATTATAGTCTTAAACATTTCACTCTAAAAATCTCTTTCCTACTATCACATAAAATCACAACAAAAGTACTAGGCATTTTTGCTTACACACCCACTGCATGTACTTCCTATTTTCTCCCATAATTAGAAGGAGAGAGTACCTTGTAGCTCCAACGCCATCCACCCTTTCAATATTATATTCGTCTCTTTCTCCAACATTTCTTCTCAGTGCTTCTTTCATCTCCTAGGGCACAAAAGTATAATGTTAATTAAAATAATAATAATAATAGTAAGCATTAAATTTTGATAGTTTGGAGCAGGGGTTCTCAGCCTTCGAGGCCCTGCATTCCCCTTTAAACACTGGTATGAAGTCACGCATCCCACCCCTCCTGCCACCGTATGTGTTTAATATATTCATGCGCTCAAGAGTCCCCCCCCCCCCCGAAGTGGCTCAAAAAAATTGGGGATTTGTTCCCCAGTGAGCAATAAGATATAGTAAGAATGTCCTGACATGAAAAAAAAATATATTCAAAAAGAATTAAATGTAATTAAGTTATGTGATATAGATAAATTTAACTAAATATTTTAAGCAAGGGCTTGTATGATGGCAAACAAAATATTAATATAACAAGCAAAAAAAATTTTTCTGTGAATAGAAAATAGTAACTGCAATTACTTTTAATTTAAAAAATATGAACTGATCCTGGCCTAACCCAATTAATTCCATTTCATAAAGAAAAATTTAATGATACGTATGTTCACACAGAAATAAGGTTAAACTAATTTAATATATTGAATGTCACTTCATTTGAACTCCATAGCATAAGAAAGGGAAGGTATACATGCCTAGACCCTTCCCTCAAAGCTCAAAATTAAATTTCCGCAATAAAAATTCAAGTTCCAACAAGAGTTGGCTCTCTGTTTAATGACGCTCTACTTAACAACTTTCTTTATTTAAAGGCGAATTTTCACGGTCTTGGATGCCCTTTGCAGTTTTAAAAGCATTCTATTTAAGGACGCATTCTACTAAACGATTTTTTGTAGTCCCTCGAAAGTCGTTAAATAGAGAGCAGACGGCGGTAATTTATGTAATAAAAATGCATAAAAATCTTCATTTACCTCTTTGGTGAGGGCTTGACTTTCTTTTCGAACAATGTTATGGCCACTGAAAAAATATACAATGATTAAATTTATTTTTCCTAAAGAAAATATTAGGATAAAAATCCTATAAGAAATTTGAAAATTTCAAAATAATTATGTTGACTAAAAGATTTCAAATGAAAGAAGAAAACAATAAGCATTTAAGAAAAGTAGAAAAACACAAACAAACCTATTTTCAGTTAGTAAATAGCAATTAGCATCGCTATTAACTGGGTAATTACTGTCCCATGATAGGGTAAGGATGACCACATGGTACAGATAATTCCTATTTAGCCCCAAAATATACCCAGAATTTTTTCAGATACAGTATACTGCCGAGTATCCGTGAAGGGCTTATCCACTGGGTAGATTATCTGTGGCTTTTCACACATCCAAAAATATTTTTCAGTGATGAATAACTGATCGTAGATAAATGAACAAACAACCTTTTAACAAGTGAAAAATCTGTTTCTAGACATTCCTATCTCTTTCTTACCCCTCCCTTCCAATGGCACTAAACCTTCTATGATCCACAAAACCTGACTTTTAGTTAAAACCTGAATTTTAAACCTACACTATTAACTGCTTACTACTTACTTAACACTACTTACTAATTTTTAGATCTACACCACTTACACGCCTAATCGAGTAACCGGACCAGGCTTGTTCAAAAAACTTCCCTTCCTCCCCTCCCCAAATACATTTTTGATGTAACGTAGCTTGGTCTGTTTCAGTTAATTTTTTTGCACCATTTGCTCACGCATGTGTGTGATCCACTTGCAAAAAATTGAGTGATCCTTTTTTAACTTTTAGGTTTTGCACTGTTATCACTTTAGCTACAGTTTAAATGTTTACAAGTGTTATGGACCTTTCTAAAGCTATTGTATGCATTAGTATCATTTTTTGCTTAATTTGCGGATTATCTATAAATTCTCTTATCCGTGGTTACCGTGCCACTCTATTCCACAGATAATCAGGAGTTTACTGTATATATTTTTCAACTTTATTTTCCTTTTATTAATTTATTCATTTTATTTTAATTTATCTATTTTTCATCCAACTGCGCATGCGCGATGCAAAAGAGGGTAATATGTTTATAAGTCTATGTATGTATGTTTGTTACTATGTGGCAATATAGAGGCTAAACGCCTTGGCCAGTTTTGGTAATTCTTACCTCAATCGATTTGTCTTGGGAGTGTCATTGAACACTTTTTTAATGAACACATTAAATATTACATTTCTTAAAACTTGTTTGTTTTCTTGTTGAAAATGTAATTTAGCAAATGCCGTAAACAGCTCATCAACTTTACAGAATTGTCCCTCGATATCAGAATTTGAGAAGCAGTACTGCTCCTCAAAATTAAAAACTTATATTCCACACTGATCAGACAATAACCCGTATTCATATTCAACCAAATAAATTCAACTCACAGAGCAATTAGCATTGCCTCTTCTTCCGCTCTTTTTATTGCAGCCAATTCCGATTTCTCATTCTTCACCGATGCATCTCCTTCCTTTCTTTCTTTTGCGTACCATGACAGATCTTTACCCTTTTGCCAGCGACCCACAGGAGCTTTTAAAGAATGCCCTAAAAACATAAAATGAGAAAATGTAAAGTCTATACAGCAAACAAAAACTGAAGAAAATAAATAATTGTTACTCAATAACAAAAAGACAAAAACCAATCAAGGATGAGTATTTATTTCAGTGGTGTCACTTGTTGAGTAACTAAACAACTAAAGAGCTACATTGCCTGCTCAGAGTTCACCGACATATATTATAATTTATATCACTTTTTATATCCTACATTTATTTTGAAAATATCATGAGACCTTGATATTTTTGACAAGTATTTTTTGAATACGACATTTGCAATATAAAGTTTTTTTTTTTTTTTTTGATAATCATATTAATATTATTAATGTATTAGTTAAAAAAAATCGAGTCAAAAAAAAAAAAAAATTACAAAAATACCAAGTCTTGCTTCCTTTGCAAAAAATAATGAGACAACAAGTAAAACCATGTCAGTTGTTTTGGTTAGTATTTTGGGAAGCACCTACTTAATAACTGTCAGAAATTGTTTCCTAACAAGTTACTTTGCAACATTTATAGTATCCATATTAATATTGGATACTATTTATACTCACTTATAATTCAATCTCATATAAGTCAAATTTGGACCCCCTTACTAGGAGAAAAATAGGGAAAAAATTGGAAACCTGCATATAAGTCAAATCCCTCCTTTTTTTAAAAACCGAGGTATTTTGCGGCTAATTTTGAATTTAAACGTTATAAAAAGGAAGAAAATTAAAAGTATAATGAGCATTTTTCTGTTATAAAATGTCTGATTTTTATTCTTTTGCACCAAAAGGGTTCACTTTTGGAATCACGATTTTTGTAAAAGGTTCAACTAGTCAATAAATAGTAACTGCTTCTTCAAATAACTGTGGTTTATTTTCTTATGTTATTATTATAATGCACAAATTTTTGTTTTCATTATCTATAACAATAAATATAAATTTTGTATAAAAATTTACGTTCTTTGTGTAAAATGTAATAATTTAATCTATTTGAAATAAAATAATAATAACTGATACATTTCTATTATTTTAATTCAATTACTTAAGCATTAGATGCTTTACTCATTTTTCTTTGGTTAATTGCTCTTACAAAGTTTATACATTTCAGAAATAAAAAATATGCATTAGTCAGTACACACCCATATAACATTTTTTGTTCTTCTGACCAATTAAATATGTTACATTACTAATAATTTTATGAACAGAAAATAAATAAGGAATTTTTTCAAGGATACATTAATATGTTATATGTATACATTATTTTTGACTGTTTTTAATTATAAAAGAATTGTATTAATATGATTAATATATTTAATTTATGTATCTCAAATGTTGAACTTTGAAAAAATTAATATCAAAAGTTTCAAAATATCATGATATTTTCAAAATAAATATCAGATATACATCATGATATATATCGACCGATATATATTGGCGAACCGTGTCCTTCACTAACAAATACGGAAGATCATTTGCCACTGTCAAGGAATTTCTCCAAACTTTCAATGTGAAAGTTTTTGTTTGTGTCATCAATATCCATATTTTATCCACCTTTGTCTTTTTAAAAGCTCATCTAGAGTTAGGAACCAATCACAAAAGAAAAATAATTCATTCAGTTTCGACAAGCTAGCCTTTTAGCACACAAAAATACTTTTCACTGCATGCTGTCGGCTATCTCAGAAACTTGGATTCTGAAGGCGGGGGAAAAATTTATCTGTTTGCAATGCCGCATCCGCCTAAAATCAAAACTCTTCCATAAAACAAAATCCTAAAGACTTCAAATCTTAAATTTAGTGCATAATCAAATCAGCCTAAAATAAACCTGGGTCAGATCATTATCTACTGTAATGAAAAAAACATTAATTTTAAGCCAATATATTACAATAGTAGGTATCCTAAAAAAATAACAACTTCAGTGATTTAAAGATGCAGCTACTATTTAAACATTTTAGTTTGCACTGATGGAAAATATCCGATACATATTAAAATATCAGACATTTTTGAAAATATGAATTGATATTCCTGTATCTGCTACACTAATATTGTGATAAGAGATTACTGTGAATGTCCAACATTAATGAAATACATTACTAAGAATTTGTACCTAATACATACAAAGAAAAAATAGGAAAAATACAGAAATTTATCTCACCTAGATAGTTTTCCCTGTGCTTGTCTGTCTTGACACTTTCCCACGTAAATTGATCAGCTCCTCCACGGACACCGCCTCGAGATGGGTTGTACATACTGAGGAAGTACCAAAAATAATTAACATATTTACTTCTCAAATGAAAGGTTTCTTCATAACAATATGCCTCTAATAATTGGATAGGAACTTTAAACTTTATAATTCAACATTAGAAATGTAATGCCAACTTTCATTTCTTTATGTAATTCAAAAGAAACTATTTCAATTACAAACATAGGTTGTAACACATAAAACGTAATGTACTCCCAATATCAATCAATATTCAGGACTATCCGTAGATTCTCAAAATAGCATATTTCAAAACCACTCTAAACCCATATGTTCCTAACATAAGTTTTTATCTACTGAACAACACAGAGTTTGTATTAAGAGAATGCTGTATTTTCTTTGAAAGACATGTAGAATGAAAAATTAAGACAAACACGAGAAGCATTATCCACTATAATATTAAAATCTGTTCTCGTCTGTCTGTCTGTCTGAAGATCGATCTTCTCGAGAACCGCTGCGAATTGAGAGTCAAACCAGATACCGATCAATTCGAAATTTTCCAAAGAAAACAATAGGACCAATTTTGTAATTGTGCGACTTTAATTAGCAAAGATATTAATTAAAACGTTAATTAACATAACGTTATTCAGGAATTTTTATTTCTTTCCTTTTGCCATTTTGCATATGGGTGAGCAAGTAAAATTCTAATAATTCTTTTAAAAAGAGATTTTTTTGGCTGCTGTCCAAATCTTAAAACAATTTTTCCATCTAGAATTTTATTTTAAATTAGTTTAAAATTGGTTACTCTATTCCGACATAGCTTTTATTTTATCGTCTGTCTTTTTTTTTTATTTTTTAAATTCAACATTCTTAACTCTTTTCAGCATATGAAAGTTGTTTCTTTAGCTATGTTTATTGATTGTAGTGTAAGTTTATCATTCACCGGCCTCATATTTTGGTACATTTAGGATGTGTGACTATGTTTATTTTGTTGAACTTTTTCAGGTCACATGGGTGAGTTTTCGAATTGTAATAACTCTCTTTTTCCTTCCTGTTTCTATTTTTGAAATACAGTTTGCATCGTTAAAAGAACATGTTAAATTAAGATTGTTTGGATTTCTTTAAGTGAAACAGAGTTGAACAAAAAAAATTGTTTGTAAGGATTTTAACTAAAGCTAATTTGGAATCTGATGACTTGGTATTAAATTATTGGTATTTATTTAGTCTTGATGCTTTAGTTTCACGTACTCAACCAAAATGTATGTCATTTTATGTAAAAAGCTGATTGTAATTGTACATAAATATTTCAGATATAATCTATCAGATTTAATTCAGTTTAAAGTGAGCACAGATTATAGTTGATAATGCATAAATTTTCATCTTTTGTGCTAATTGAAAATACTCATAACTTGTATCATTGATAACTATGATTAACGTTAAAGAGATTTTTGCCAAAAATATGCTCTACTGGTGTTTTTCAAACCTTGCATTACGCATATTTATTTACTCCTTATTGCTTTAGAAACTGATGTCAGAGTAATACAAAAACATCAAATGGACATCTCTTTCATTTTTCAAGTAGTCCGTGCAATGCCGGGCACGCAGCTAGTTAATCTTTAACAGGGGAGGTGCGGTCTCACAGACCGCTCAAAAGTTCATCCGATCAACCTTATTTTATTTTCAGTCCGATTGAATGGTTTTTCCCATTAGCTTTTTGGTTTTGTATCCTTGAACCCTCCCCTTGTGTATGGGTATCATTTAACGTTAGAAACGCGGGTACAGGTTCATTTATCTTATTCGCCTTACGCGGAGGAGATCCAAAATATTCTAGATGAGGTTGAGATCTGCTTGAAATGTTTTCAAACGTGATGCAATGATGTTCTAAGGACAATGAAAGCTGAATTATTCCTCGAAATATGACGCGAAATACTAATAGTTAAAAGGCTGTCAAAAATTTTCCCTTAAGGTGAAATAATCAATTTTCTGGCTCTAAAATGTTCTGTATATATTAAAGAGCTAAAATGAAATCATAAATAAATAATAGATTCACTTTCATTACGAGTAGATAATTATTTACTACAGCATATGATTTTCTCGGAAAATCTTAGGACTCTCGCAAAATTTCCTTAGAAAAGGTATATTTTGATTAAAAATTCAAAAAATATTTTTTCCCCTTCCGAATAAAAGTTCAAAGAACATCTGTTTGAAAGTACAGGAATGTAATTACACGATTTTAAAGAATTTTTTAAATAGAGCGGTCTCTGAGACCTCACATCACTTGTTACATCCTACTTTTTCACCTAGTTTATTATGGGTTAATAATTTTAGAAAAAAAATCCCAATGAACACAGGTAAGGATAGGCATAGGAGATGGCAAAATATTTTACTCATTGACCAATCATTACTCCAATGCTTTACAGGCTTTCTATAATATGGCAGTAAAAGCCAAGTGAACAGGCCTTGAATTCTGCAAGAAAAAGGAAAGCACTTGCCCCCAAATTACAGAGCAAAAAAAAAAAAAAATTCAATGCTGTGTTTGTTTACTATTCTACAATTCAGTGTGAATTAGCTCCAAATATAAAGGTATAGCTGCCAAATCTCACATTATTTACTGATTAACGTGCAACGGTGGACAATGCAAGTCTTACTCATTTCTATCTCCCAACAACATATTCCTTGAGAAAGTAGCTTAATTTTCTTTCAGTTAGGCCTGAGTTCATGAGAAGGCCTTTCAGAGATATTTCGATAATTGGGAATCTGGCGCGGTAGTCTCATTTTTGGAGTAAATAATTTTATTTTGGTAACCCTACTGATTTATAGTAACCCTATGTGAATAGATGTTTCTGCTCTCTTTGTTTTGTTTTGCAAAGAAAAATACCTCACGCGCAGGCGCTGGAGCCAAAAATTGACGCCAATGAAGAAAGATCGCCAGATTCCCAATTATCGAAATATCCCTGGCCTTTCAATAAACTTAAGCTCATAAAGTATTCAATTTTACTAGAGAAAAATTTAAAAAGTTGTATAGAAAACATAATTTTGTTACTTTTAGAACATTCAGAACAAAGAGAGTAATTTTTGAAACATAACGTTAAGCAGTAGCATTGAAAAAAATTCAACCTGAATTCATTTAAATTTCACGAACTTTCACCCATAATCAATTTCTGCAGTAAATTTAACTTACACTTAAAATCTAGGTTGATAAATGCAAACTTGAAAATCACAAAAAAAAAATGGGGAAAATATGAACAAACGGTCTCTTCGTTTATTTTTTT
Source organism: Uloborus diversus (assembly GCF_026930045.1). NCBI lineage: Eukaryota > Metazoa > Arthropoda > Arachnida > Araneae > Uloboridae > Uloborus > Uloborus diversus. The sequence goes on along the minus strand of NC_072737.1, from coordinate 91,412,824 downwards.
CAAACTTTAAATTAAACCCGTATAATAATGACAACAATAGCTTCATTTACCTCTAGCAAAATGTGATAACCTTTTTCTGTTTTAACAAAACACCATGGCAAAAGGCAAAACAAAAACAAACGTTAAACAGAAACAAAACCACGGTTCACAGTTAGGTTAATTTTTTCAGGAATAGTAACCAAAGGCTTACGTTGTACAAACTCCCATAGTCACCTGACGTCACCAATGGCATTGGACGGTATTCGCAACTTCAACGAACTATAGGGTGCACTAGAGTCCCTATATGAAAACGTAGTTTTCAGAGTTGCGACAACGCGGTATCATTTTCCTATTGCTCGAAGACCGCCTGAGGCAAGGTTTCTTCTTCTCCCGTAGGATTAACATGGAGCGTATGACAGTGCTGTGGAAAAACCCAGAATCTGATAAATTAAAGGTGAGTCCAAGATTTTAATGCTCATATTACTGTTCTACAATGTTCAAATTAAACGTATGTAGCTTTACTTGAGTGAGTCCATTCCTATTTCTTTAACTATCGCGTAATTATATCAGGAACATGTGTTCCGGTGTGCTAAAATTCCCTTCTGACACTTTATTTGGGTCTTTTATTGTTAGTTTTCCTGTTAAATCATTTAATCTAATCACAACGTTATTGAAAAACAACACTTTAAGACAAGGCAAAAGTTTAAATTGTGTAAATTAAATTTTTTTAACGATAGATCTCTGTATTCGGTTTGGCGCGATCAATTTCGTGCTTGGCGACGAGTGGAAGTAAACAAAACATACACTTGTGATGTACGTGAGGATGTCTTAACTTGTGATTTGTATTATAAATGCTGTATGTTGCAGAAATTTTTTTAAAAAATAAATGTGACTTGATATTAAAACCCATTTTAACTTATGTTTTAATGTTAGGGTTTTTATTTTTCCTGATCATTGACAAAAATTGACTTATGTATCGTTTTTAATATTCCTTCAAGCTATAAAACTCCAAGTTAAATCTTCTCTTTATGCAACGTAAGTATTTACAATGTCAAATTTTTGTTTTTTGAAAGGAGATGCAGAGGAAGTAAAATGCTTATAAATTATAGAACTTTCAATGCTTGCTGGCAGTATCTTTTAATAACGTTTAGATTTAAGGAAAAACGATTTATGATTTTCTGTCAAATATTTATTAGTTAAAAATTGTAAAAAATTGCCAAAGCGTTTGAAGTGGATATGAAGTAGAACACTTGCTTGACACACGGCAGTTTTTATCGATTTTTTAGGTTGAGCGAGCCAATTTAAAATGTACTATTTTATTAAAAATTTAATGAATTGTTCAAAAGTGTTTGATGAATAGTTAAAATGTTTCACGTCTATCGTGTGTCATTATGACACAACCTGTTTCTTGGAATCAAACTTTAGAAGAATTCTACTCTTCTAGATCAGCAGAAAAATAAAGTACATGAAGCTCTCACCCCACATCAAGTTCCTAAAAATTTCGATATTTGGTGGGAAAATAGTTTTTAAATAATCCTATCTCGATTAATATGGAGTTAAATTTTAACTAGTGTGGAATTGCATTTTAAAATAAAGGTTGTCATCGTGGGGTTTTGAGATTATCTGTAAAGATCAGGGTTCGAAAATATCCGATATTTTGATATACAGTCGAGTCCCGACTTACGCGAGGGATGCGTTCCAAGACCCCTCGCGTAAGTCGAAATTTCGCGTTGTGGAAAAAGGTATGTGTAAAAACTTTTAAAAACATAACCAATCATTTTAGACACGTGTAAACACAACCTTAAACAGTTAAAAACCTTTTCTTAACCATACCTTACTGTTTCTTACATAAAGAACTGAATTTTTATTTGTATTTTAAAACAAAAGCCGTTTTATTCAACATAAAATACTGCTATGATGCAAAAAACAATGATCAATGGGAGAGAAAGACATAAAATAAACCAGTACTGTACGTACGGCATGTAGTAAGGAGAACAAATGCCCTATAGTTGTACTGTACAGTTGATTCAGTAATGATATTTGTAACTTAAAAAAAGTGAAAATGATGATTTATGCTGCAGTTATTCTAATATATTTTTAAATACAGTTGCTTCATTGGTTCTTTTATAAAGTTTCCATCTATGGCATTACCCCTCTTCCTGGTTCCTTTAATTTACAATAAAAAACAGCTTCCATTTTCATAATATTTGCATTTTGCTTGGATACTATTACTCGGTGAACTTTTATGGATTTCCTTTTCTTGACTTTTAGTTGTACGTATGGAAGATTCACTCATACCGTCATTCCTAATTGTTGTGCTACCCTTCGAAGCATTTTTTGGTTCAGCTTCAGCTTTTCAAGAAGTTTTACCTTTTCTTTAATTGTCAGAAACGTTCTCTTTTTCTTTCTATCTTCACCAACTTTAGATAAAGCTGCGCTCCTAGGTGTCGTTATATTTCGTTAACTTTCGCATTTAGAATGAAAAAAAAATAATGGAAAATGAGAAGTAGTTATTTATGTAAGCGATAAAAGACTAGTACAGTGTGGGTACTTCTGCTTTCAGTGATTCTAAAGGGATGAAGGTTCGTTCACGAAAACAACTTACTCACCGCGGTTCCTTTCCGAAAATTTTCATGTTGCGGGCGAGGAATTCGCGCTAGCTCAAAAATTCTTTACTGTTGAAAAAATCGCGTCATAGCCATTTTGCGTAAGTTGGATCGCTTTGTAGCGGGAGTCGACTGTATATTAGATATTTTGATATTTATCCGATGTTTTCAACCAGTGCAAAATCAAGTGTTTAGTAACTGCTTCCTTAAATCAGAAATATTTATTTTCTTATATTATTATTATAATGCATCAACTTTAAAAGTAATTTTTCTTTCATTATTTATAATCATTTATTACATGTTCATGATTTTGCCTCACCCACTCAAAAAGTAATTCAATTGCATCCGAGTTCATTTCAACCACTCATAAAAATAAATATATTAATAAATAAATATTCAATTTATCAGAGTTTATCTTAATTTGTTGAAGTCTTTAGAAAATCAATACTTTTGTCAGGAAATAGAATATTGAAATAAAGGGGAATTCAAATGCTCTAAAACAGTGGTGCCCAACATATGGCTTTCAAAACTGATTCATGTGGCCAGCTAAAATATCAGGTATAGATAAATGAATTTACTAAAAAATGTGGCTTTATTTTAAAGAATTTAAATTAAAGCATCAGTATATTGCATTCTCTATATTTCTACTTCACTTAAATTTATATATTAAAAACAAACAAAAACAGTTTATAATTAATTTTTTTAGTATGCACTCGCATTTTTTCAATCACAATAACAAGTAAACGCTTTGATGAGGAGTGGCATTCACGTAAAAGTTTAAGACAGGAGTTCTTTTTTTTTTTTTTTTTTTTTTTTTTCGCAATCTTGACTAAAACCATTAAAAAAATTAATTCATAGTTTTCTGAAAAGTACTCAGAACTGCTGAAATAACACTTTCTGGAATAAAATTTGTTCAATATAACTGTACCATGTGATTTCATTATAGGATTTGTAGGACCATAGGAGCTATTTGTTGGGCAAAAAATAAAATAAAAAATATTAATATTATTCAAATAATTGGAACCCGTGCAACATGCCCCACTGTCCAACGTGCCCCACCTCCCCCTACAATTTTGTTGTGGATATTCCTAAGTGAGGTGCAGAAAAAACAAGCAAGTTTTCTCACGGTTCCTAAAAAATTTAGAATCACGAACGTTCATTACTTATTTTAGTCACCATAAACTGATGATTTCTCTTCTAAAGAGCAAAGATGATGCACAGTAACAAATAGGTACATAATTAAATGAAAAACAATCTATGCTAGTCAAAAGAGATTGATGAATTAGATAAAATATTCCCCTGTAATATGTGTTTTACTTTTCAAGTGTTTTTAAAACACATCCTGTTATTTGAAATTAAATTTTACAACACACTTAATGCAAAGTAGTTGAAATACAGCTCTATTTCAATTAAAGTGTGTTTATTTATTTTCCATTTATAATTTTATGAACTAGTTTAAAAAAACATTCCTGCCAATTGTGTTCAGCCGTATTGATGATTTAGCACATTTGAAGAGTTTTACTTCTGCTTTTAAATTTATTTGCCCTTAATGTTTTTTAAGTTTCTTCCAGATATTCTGCAACTTGAAGAAAGCTCAACTACTAGCTGAATTATAGCCCTGATGCAGATGTTCCAGAAAACTCATGATAGTATTGTACTGTTCGCTTAAAGAATTGTATAATAGAATGATCTCCAATATTTAGTTTAAAGGATGTCCAGAAATCATTTTCCAAGTTTTCTTAGCTTGACAGCTTTATCAAAAGAAATGAAGTTGTTTAAAAAAATAATAAACTTCCATACATAATATGCCATTCATGTTTGTTATGCTTCTTATTATGCTGATGAGTTCAGGAAATTTGTTGCCAAAATGGTCTTTGGACTTTCAACAATGACATACAAACCAACAAATATTCTGTGTTTAAATGCTAAATAGTGTAATTAAATGAAATTTTGATCTTCTTCATACAAACAGTGCTGTATTTCTGATTTGTGACGCTTATTATCATATTTATTATCATTCATTTGTATAATAATATTGAACTGTAAAGAGGTAAAACAAACAATAATTTTGCAATTGAAAAATAGCTGGAATTCTGTTTTGATTCTCTAAATTTAGAGTTTTAAATTTGTTTTGTAAAACAAATGCTTTAAGGTTTATGCTTGTTTGTCATGTAAAAATATCGTTTTCAATTTAGATTTTAATAAATTTTTCGGTATTCAATGCAAGGCTAAAAAATGTAGGTATACATAAAATTATGAAAGATATATTTAGGTTTGTTTATTTCAGCATTAAATGAAAAGTTCATTGATGCTTATTCTCTGTGTAGATATCCAGAAATCCCCCCCCCTCTCAAGAAGAGATTTTTCTCCCCACTTAAACTACAGGACAGGATTTGAATAACTGCAAATAACTCCAATTTTGGAAGGGATAGGTAGCAACTGTTATCTTAGTCCACTTCCTACTGTCAATGCACCTTCTCTGTTTCTGACTAAATTCTGGAAGCATTTTTCAGTGTATTAGAACATACGTCGTGTTCATCCATCCATGATATGGAGTAGTGAATGGAATAACAATCTATATGAAAAAATCTGAACAAAAAATTCAATTTATTTCAATCAAGGTTTTTTTTTCCCCCCACAAACATTCACTTCACGAATAGTATAAAAGAAAATAAATTACAAGCATCAGTATATTTTGCCCTGTCTAATCGAAACTCCCTAATTGAGTAGATGGGAGTAAAGCCTACAACAAAATTTATTTTCTTTATGCTTATAAGTGACTGAATTTTTTGATTAAACTTGTGTTTTCTCCATAGTTATTAGTTTTAGGAAATGATACTTTGGAGTAAAGAATTTTTTTAAATTTGATAATAATAACCACATTTTGAACATGTGAATATTTTAAAGTTACGTTGCATTTCAGAAAACACAAAGATTCATCTTTGCTTATTTTGTTACTTAAGCAGTTATTGGCAATAATAGTTTGCCCCAAAATCTATGAAAACTACAAATTCTGTTTTGGTAAACTGGATTTGATTTTAATTGCCTCATTGAGAAAAATGTCTTTGTTTTCTCTCTCTCTCTTTTTTTTTTTTTTTTTTTTTTTTTTTGTGTGTGTAAAAATGTTAGAAATTCTATGTTTGAAATAAAGTTTACAGATGTTACAACACCAAAAAATAAATTGAACATTAGAGACTTTTGTTGTAATCTTTATGTGGTAATGACCTGAACTGTTAGTATGGAATGAATGAGTTTTCTTCATGCTAAGTTGTATTTAAAATATCTGTCAAAATTAAATGTAAACATTGCTTTTCCACGAACAATGAAAATAAGTACAAATCCTCTACTGGTGCTGGGAATGATTTTTTTTTGTTTCATTGTCTACTTTCTTTTCTTTATAATATTGTTTTGATTTAAAAATATTGTTCAAAATGTAAGTAATAGATGCATGATGTGATGCAGAGAAACAAATAAATAACAATAGATACATTTGTTTCTTATTCATATGAGTTGAAAATAAGTAATGTTTCAAATTACACCCCCTCAACTCCTCAATTTATTTCTGAATATTTCTATCTACATCAAATTAAAGTAATAATTTTCAACTTTATTCAAATTAATATTTTAACCAAGAGTGCCTACTGAACCACAAAAATATTTAGAGGTTCTTGGTATTCTTTCTTTCTTTTTTTTTGGGGGGGGGGAGGGGTAGGGGTTACCTCGTTTGACCATCTACCTATTTCTAGTATTGAGCTTTGAAATTTTCCTTTGCATATTTATCTTTCAAATTTTTAATTTAATGTTTAACTTAATCACATTTAAATCAGAAAATTGTACAGGGTAAACTTAAACATGCTTTTTTTAATAGCAAACCATTTTAATTAATATTGCTTTTTAGATGGACAAAAACAAGCAATTTCTAATATGCATTATCTGTCGTTCATTTATTTATTTTCATTTTCTTACCTTTTTTATCTCTTCATTTATTTTGAATCAATTAAATTCTAATATATGGAGGTGAGAATTCACATGCTGTGAACCAAAAAAATAAAAATTGTTACAAAAAAAAGAAAAGAAAAACTGTTGGCAGATTTAAATGGATATATTTTTGCTGAAATTAAAAAATAATAAATTGTTCCTTAGTTTTAACTGTAAAAGGTATGTGACAGCAAACATTTTGTGACATTTTGTAATAATAAACACTTTGTACATCAACTATTTTGAAATTACGTTTCATTTCAGAAAACACTAAGACTGTTCTTTGCCACATAAATATATTAGTCATGAACATTTAATTTTAAATCCTGTCTTGGTACTCTGGTTTTGATTGCTTCATTAAGAAAATGCATTTTTTTTTTTTGGATAAAAATGCTGGAAAATTTGTTTTTTAAATAAAGTTTATAGATACAAACAAGACCAAAAAATAAATTGAACAACAGAGATCTATGTTGTTTACAACAACAACAAGATTACAACAATAAGATCGTGCTATTGATCTGAAGACTGAGCATGAAATAAATGAGTTTTCCTCATGCTAAATTGTTTTTAATTTTTAGTTTTTGCTATCTCATAAAAATTCAAAATAAATACAAGTCCTTTTTTGGTGCTCTGAATTGTTTTAATTTCGTTTCATTAAAAAAATGTCTACTACCTAACTACCTTTCGTTCTAGTATTGTTTTGGTATAAAAATGTTGTTGAAAGTTTTAAGTAATAGATAGTGTACTTTCGAGAAATAAATATAAAACAATAGAGACATCTGTTTCTTATGCATATACGAATGTTGAAAAATGTAATGTGTCAAAATACACCCCCCCCCTTTAGCACTAAGACTTATTTAACGTTACAAATATACACAGATGGCTTCTGGGGAGGGGCCATACAGATTTTGTTGCAGGGAGGCCCAAAATGTATAGACCCGGGCCTGGATAGGATACCTTGTTTTAAGCTTCTACATATTTCTAGTATTACTCTTTCAAACTTTCTTTGCATATACAATGGGTCCCACACCCCTAACAGCACCCCCCTTAGGCGGGCATCTCAGGCATATATTTTCCTTCGGAATTTTTAAGCTAATGCTAAACTTTGTTCCATTTAAATCAGAAAATTTTATTTTTTCCCTTTATAGAAAAAGAAAAGTAATTCTTTTGAAATCAATACAAGAAATATTTCCATGTTCAAAAATCTTTATAAAGCTTAATTTAATGTAGCAAAAACAAGCAATTTTTTTTTATGTTCGTTATTTGTTGCTTATTTATTTATTTCATCAGTTTTTATTCCTTTATTCATTTTGAATCAATTAAAATTAATAAAATTTTCGTTGTCTCGGAATCTTTTGATTAATTTAAAATTAATCATATTAAAGAGAATAAGGTTTAAGAAAAAATCTGCTTTTAATTCTGCTAGCACAAGGCCATTTTGTCTTTTTTTAATGTTTGAATCAAAATCGAGCGTTTCATTTATTGACAGCATGCATTTTCGAATCGGCGTGCTTATATCCTTCAGAACCCGTTTCAACCACTCTTCCTGCTCCCGCTTGTGACTATTTTTTTAAAGGGAACTCAAAAGCGAACAAGGAGCCAATCTTGCAGCTCGGCGGCAACCCTATCTTTCCCCTGTAACCGGTAGCGTTTTCCGAGCGTAGCTGTTGTCGCAACTCTGAAAACTACGTTTTCATATAGGGACTCTACAGTCACTGACTAATGGCGAACGAAAAAACTAAAACAAACTCATGTGGTAACGAAGAAAATAGTAATAAGTCTAGTAAATTTTGTTCGTATGCATGATTTTTTCGCTTTATTCTTTTTAAATGAATTTAATAAAGTCTTGTGGATATTCTGGCATACGTAGAAAGAAATGAGAATTCAAGAAGCATTACTAAACGTCAAAGATTAATGCAAACTACGTAGTTCGTAGTTCTAAGCAGCTATTTCCACGATGTTGAATTCGATATTTATCAATTCTCGATAAAACTAAATAATAATTGTGACCTGACAAGAATAACAATAATGCTAGAAAATTCAATATGACATTACAAATTATTATCGAAAGAAGATGATACTTTTCTGCCTTGCTTGGCTAGCGCTTATTGTTTTGCATTTTTTGCTGAGTTATTTCTCTCGAATTCCCGAATCGGTTAATTTAAAAATTTTCTGTTTCGATTTTTCTAATTTCTGAGCTACGATTTAATTGTGTCATGTTATGCGAATCATCAACAAAATTCTCACGGATATATGGTGGTAGTTTTCTTTTCAGTTGATTGACCATTATTTCTTTTTACTTATCGAATTCTGTAAACTTACTACCATTTTATTCCACTCATGATAAAAATTAAAAATGGTTTAACTAAAAACGTGAAATCTCGCCAAGGATACTTAGCTCGCACAATACTAAAACTATAACCCTAAACAAATTTGGCGAAACCTTTCAGCTGAGAATAAAAGCAACAAAATAAATTCTTTCTCGGTTAAACATTTTTCATTTCGTTCTACGATAATATATTCACGAAAAAATTTTGCATACTGTCTATTTCAACTAAATGCTGCTGTAAAATATGGTTTGTTAAATTAATTTAAGATTAAAAAAACCCATATTCTTACAAATTCACACAAAACAATAAAATTTTTACCTGGTATAACGTTATCCAAGTTTTTTAATCCAGAGTTTTCTGGTGTTAACGCGCTTTCACCATTTCTCACTCAAATCACTTTTTAGAGGGAAATAATGAAAACTAACATTATTTTGAGGAGCTCGAACACTTTCTGTTGCTGAAAGCAATCCAAGACACATTGATTGCGTTAATAAGTACTCAGAACAAACTGCCTATGTTTAAGTCAACAGACTTACGTGGAACGCAATGTGGCAATGTTTTAGTTTTTCCGGCAGTTTTGTAAATCACCACAAGGTAGCGTATTCGAGCGCTGGAGTTGCGAATTTGCAACTCTAGCCGTCCGGCCCGACTGGGCCAACTGCTTATAGAAGGGCCAACTTAGCGCGTATCACAACAGGCGGCTAAACTAGAGTCCCTATTAGGCTAAACCTATCCACTTTTTCTTTTATGACATTTCATTGGTTCAACACGATTACGTCACTCATGACAGTGTGACGTTGGAACGTAGGTAATACTGGGCAATTTTAGCAGAACAGTTCTGGAATGTAAACATGAATGGTGTTTGATACAAAATACTTTTACAATACTTAGTACTTAAGAGGTAATGACGAACATTATAGTCCTGTGCCTCCGTAGTGCAGTTGGCAGAACGTCAGTTTCATAATCCATAATAATCCATTATAGTCCTAAATTACGAAAAAAGTAGTTATACGTGTAGTGGGGGGGGGGGGGGAAGAAAAAACGATTTATGCTTGCGTCCGACGAACCTCACCAATCGACCGGTGAGTAGCCGGTGCTAACCGCAACGTTCTTGAGAGCCACCGGTTGACTGGCTGCTTCCGATGTCGTCTTATGAGCCTCACCGGTTGATCTACCGGTCGACCGCAACTCTAGCTGGTTGATGGAACCACGTGACATTTTTGACCAATTATATGTATTTTTCACCTGCATGTTATTCGTCTGCGTCATGTCTGCGCAAGTGACCGGTGATCAACTCGATGAAGCATTGGTTCGTGAACAACCGGTCAGTAACCGCTGACGTCATTTGCTGTCACGTGATTAACCAACCGGCCGCTACCGGCGTGCTCGTCGAACGTAAGCTAAGTTATAAATTTCAATCAGTGACGTTTTGTTTACAATTAATGCTAATTCTTGTAATTTGGAATGCATAATCATGAAAATCCTCAACAGTTAGAAAAATATTCTCCACATTCGAACTTTTCATTTTGGATTCACAAAGATAAAAATACGATCGATCCATTTTTAAGTCTGCGAATTTTACTGCCTTTGTCTGTAACTAGTTGAATACAATAAGAAAATTCTGTTTTTTTTTTTTTTTAATTATTATTATTATTTAATTTACATGTGTCATGTCTGAAAAATGAATCAAAGGTTTGTGTTAAAAACATAAATAATGGAAAATTGTTTTAACCGTTACTTTGTTACTTAGTATTTACTTAGTTGTGCATATAAAACATATTTCAAGCTTAATTTACTGTAAAATATTTATTCTTCAAAATTTGCAATTATTTATGCTGCATAATAATTAGAATGAAATGAATGGCACAGCTTAGTTCTTTCTATGGCAAATGGCAATTTCCAGGAAACATGTTTCAAAAGATATTTCAACCATATTTATGCAAACATATAACAGATTGAATAACTTAGAATGTATTAGTAAGAAATTAACAAGAAGAATATGATAGTAGTCACTCTAAAAGTAAGACACACTTTTCCAAATTTCTAAGCAATTAACTGTGCTCACCTGATTTGAGCAATGATATGAAAAAAACAATTTACCTTTGCTTAAAAAAATATCATGTCTTACAAAAAATAAATAATCAGCATGCTAGTATTTGGAGTAGAATGATAAAGTATAAAAAAGCAGATGTTTAAATTCTGCAAAATCTGTGTAAAGAAAACGAAGCTAACCGGTTTACCACATCCAACTTATTGCTTTGGTGACATAATGCAGAAGTGGATTTTAATCACTTGAAGACTGAGAATACTGTTTCCATAAGCAATTTGAGCAAACTGGCTAATACTGCTGATTTTTTAATTTTTTTAAAAAAGTTAATAGTAAATTTTTTCAGTGTTGTACACAAGTGTTAAACATTGAAGCAAATAAAAAAAATAGTTAAAATGAAAAAAAAGTTGAAAAACATATACAGTAAACTCCTGATTATTCGCGGAACAGAGTGGCAAGGTAAGCGTAGATAACTGAATTTTGTGGATAATCCACAAATTAAGTAAAAAAAGATACTAATGTATTCAATAGCTTTAGAAATATCCAGGACCCTCACATTTTTTTAAACTATAGCCAAAATGATAGCAGTGCAAGTGCACAAAAATGTATGCAAAACTTAAAATAGGATCGCTTTTGCAAATGAGTCTCACACATATACGAAAAATGGTGCATAAAGATTAACTGAAACAGATGAAGCTAGGTTACATCAAAAATGCATTTGGGTCGGGTAGGGAGGGATGTTTTTTGAACAAACCTGATTCGGTTACTCGATTATGCGTGTAAGTAGTGTAGATCTAAAAATTAGTAAGTAGTGTTGATTTAAAGCAGTAAACAGTATAGGTTTGAAATTCAGGTTTCAACTAAGTTAGGTTTCGTGGATCATAGAAGGTTTAATGTCATTGGAAGGGAGGGGTAAGAAAGAAATAGGAATATCTAGAAACAGATTTTGCACTAGTTAAGTTAAAATGTTTTTTGTTCATTTATCTACGATCAATTATTCATCACTGAAAAATATTTTTGGATTTGTGAAAGGCCACGAATAATCTATCCAGTGGATAAACCGCTCGCGGATACTCGCCAGTTTACTGTATCTGAAATAGTTGTGGGGATATTTTGGGGCTAAATAGGAATTATCTGTACCATGTGGCAATTCTGGCTCTCATTGTCATTTTTCCCGTTATGGGACAGTAATTACCCAATTAATAGCGATTGCTATTTGCTAACTGAAAATAGTTTTGTGTTTTCTTCTACTTTTCTTAAAGGCTTCTTGTTTCCTTCTTTCATTTGAAATCTCTTAATCAACATAAGTATTTCTAATTTTTCAAGCTTCTTAAAGGACTTTTATCCTAATATTTCTTTAGGAAAAAGAAAGTTCATCATTGAGTATTTTTTTAGTGGCCATAACATCGTTCGAAAACAAAGTCAAGCAATCACCAAAGAGGTAAATAAAGATTTTCATGCATTTATATTACACATATATTACTAGTCTAAACTTGATTTTTTATTGTGGAAATTTAATTTTTAACTTTAAGGGACGGTCTAGGAAGATTGGGCGCCGGGAACTTAGGGCGCCGGGAACTTTGGGCGCCGAGCACTTTGGGGGCCGGGAACTTTGGGCGACGGGAACTTTGGGCGCCGAGCATTTTGGGCGACGGGAACTTTTTTGCGCCGAGCATTTTGGGCGCCGGGAACTTTAGGCGCCGAGCATTTTGTGCGCCGGGAACTTTGGGCGCCGAGCATTTTGGGCGCCGGGAACTTTGGGCGCCGAGCACTTTGGGCGCCGAGCACTTTGGGCGCCAGGAACTTTGGGCGCCGAGCATTTTGGGTACCGGGAACTTTGGGCGCCGAGCATTTTGGGCGCCGAGCATATTGTGCCCAGTATTCCCGGGACCTAAAATGCTCGGCGCTCAATATTTCCAGCGTCCAAAATGCTCGGCGCCCAATGTTCCCGGCGGCGAATTTTGAAACGCTCTCAATGCTTACGTTACAGTAGCTACCGGTTAGTTAACCACGTGACAGCTAATGATCACTTGCTCCAATCAACTGCTTAGAATGGTAACCGGTCGACCGGTGAGGTTCGTCGAACGCAAGGATTGCTTGCGTTCGCTGAGCTCAACTGGTAGCTACCGGTTAATCGATCACGTGACATCTAATGATCACGTGCTTCATATTAATACGGTAACCGGTTGATGATAGAACGCAGCGGTTAGCAACCGGTTACTCAGTGGTCGACCGGTTAGCATCGCCGAACAAAACCAATTACAGTACATTGGCGAAATGAGAAATAAAAACGAGCGCGTTCTATTAAACAGCATGGTGACCTGGATACATTAAAGCAACCCCGAGTAAAATGTAAACAGAGCCGCCGCTTTAAATTGTGAGGTAGAAATTGCAATGCGAAATATTGCTGTTCAAAGTTTTAGTTCGTTTTAATTTCACGATTTACTGTTTTTTGTGTTGCGAAATATTTCCGTTTTCGTAGGGTTTCTTCTGAATCTTAATTTACGTCTGTATTGTTGTTATGTTCGGAAAATTCTGCTTGCTGTAAACATTCGCAATAAACTCACATTGAAAGAGACGCAGAACAGATTTTAACATGGTAGATAATACATGCTGTTTCAAAATGAGTTTCTTTGACTGTTGATTTTTTTTTTTATATTCTTGAGAATAGTAACTGAAATACGATCTGAGTGTGCTTCTCTTATGTTGTTGATGTTACAATTTATTGGTTTTCTCTGAACAATATGTTGAAGATTTTGGTTAGTTCATAAAGTTTTTTAACAATAAAAATGTCGTGCAAAAATCTGTAAAAAATACTACCATTCAATGATCTAAGAAATGCATTTTATCTCAGGAAAGAATATAATCCTTTTCATTTAATTTAATTTTACCTTCATCTGCCTCAGTTTTTAGTTCACTACAGGTGTTAACTAGATTTTCCTGAACATCACAGCATAAAGGTGCCTAAAAGACACTTGCACAAGGGCACCGATCAGGCTTGGCACAAACCTACCCGCCTTGTTAAAACCAAGTATTTAAGAGATCAAAAACGAATTTTCTACAATAACTACAAAAAATAATCCCGCTCAAAATGGAATCACATATTGCTTTACGAATTGTAATTAATTTACCACAATAAATAACAGTTTATTTAGGACTGATGAAAAGATTAAAAAAACAAACCTGTCGTTTTGAATTTTTCGGGGAGGGGGCAAAGGGCTATATTTAATGCAAGTTTTTATTGAAAAACAACAAAACCTGCACACTTTTATGAAAAAAACATTAATTTTACAAAGCTGGCCATTGAAAAATTAATGTTTTTACATGTAGAAGGGTTTTGCATTGCTTGCTCCTCCCTGGAAAACTCGAAATGACAAGCCTGAAGGGGAGGAGGGCAGTTGACCCTTAAATGACAGGTCTGTCTAAAAACTTCCATGACTGAAAACTTACTACGCAAATTAGCAGATATACTCCACAATTCATGTTATAAATCTGAGTTGTACGAGAAGGATAACTTTTATCAATATTCAGAGGATTGAAAAGTTGGCAAAGGAAGTTTTTCTCAATATTTCAAAATCAGAATAATCATTTATCTTTGCAGATAATATACATACTCAATATCCAGCATGTATTTTAAACAGTAAAAACACTAATTATTTTATTATTTATGCTTTCTACTACTTTTATGTCAAGGCATGTTTAGTTTTTGAGAGCCAAAAATTTCTTCCATTCTTCCATTTGTTTAAAATGTTCACCAATAATTCAGTTTTATTAACAAGTGTGAAAACTGAATCTGTCTCTCGTGTGTTGTCTTTTTTTGCTCATGAAGTTCTAACAATTCAACAATTAATCTGATCTTGAAAAACTGCACTAAAAATTTTGTATTTCTTAGGAGACCAAGTTTAGCATAAATTCTGGGATCAATTTCATAGAAAATATGATATTCGAAACAAAAATCAATCCATTAGAAAATGAATCGAATTTTATATTTATATAATTAAACGCGCACAAAACAAGGTCATTGCAAAAATATTTGGACAGACGCCGGTATGCTAAACATGATTTTTACTTATCGTTTCAGTCACCGCACATATATCGCCGAAATTTTACACATAAAAAATCCGAAATACATCCACAAGAGGAAAGGTAATAAGCTTTTAAACTTCAGTACGCTTTAAATTCTTCTAATGCATTGGCACTGAAGCCATAAATCGAATAATTCAGGGTTCAAGTCCGTCAAGTCAGATGGCTTTGTTGAAAGCTCATTTTTACTCAATAAATATTGGTCCTTATTGTTGATTATCTTGATTTTTTCAGTTTTTCATCGTTTTTCTTCGTTATTATGGCTTTGACAATATTCAGAATGCATTTTATACAAAGAAAAAGCATAAAAGAATAACATCGCACTCGCAATAACATGCAGCTAATACGGCGAACTGGAGGTTGCTTGTCCACCAGGAGCGGTTGCCAGGTTCCGTTGCTATGCAAAAAGCAGCTGACTGCTACTGCCCTATAAAAAGAAAATAAAAAGGGGAAAGGATGAGTGGGAAGATGTTGAGTCACTGCTCCTATGCTTTGTGGGGCTCGTGAGAATTTGAGCGACCAGTGTCAGCCTTTGCACACTCCCCCCCCCCCCATTTCCTAGAAAAAATTAAAATGACACGTTTGGCTACCACCAACTACTCGCAATCAGTAGTCATTGGCCCCAGGAACTGTAAGCTTTTCCATTTCGATTGTTTTACGCCTTGAGCTTGTGTCATTCCTTAACTGTACTAAATCATTATAGTCTAATAGGTGTGAGTTCATCTGTATGCTATTGATAATAATATATTCAGAGATCTAAAAAAAAATTTTTTTTTTTTTGGCCTTGTTAATTTTGCCTGAATGATAATTGATAACAATTTGCAGATTGCACCAAAACCTTAATTATATTAAAATGTTCCCTATCAAAGAAGTTTACAGCAAATACTGTATAATAGACTTTGAATTCATAGCACCTGTGATAGTTAAGTTAGAGGGGGGGGGGAGCCAAAGTGAGTGCCCTTGGCTAGTGCATTCTTGCACCCTTTGAACTTGTTCGTTTCCGTTTTTTTCCCTTACATTCATGGCATGCGAAAAATCCGGAAAACTTGCAGAAGGGGTTGCTAATTCATTTTGTATTGTAATTCACTCTGAATTTGGAGCACTTCAGAAGTGATTGGTAGTTGGGGGAAAGGGTTCCAAACATAACAACAATACAGACGTAAATTAAGATTCAGAAGAAACCCTACGAAAACGGAAATATTTCACAACACAAAAAACAGTAAATCGTGAAATTAAAACAAACTAAAACTGTAAACAGCAATATTTCGCATTGCAATTTCTACCTCACATTTTAAAGGGGCGGCTCTGTTTACATTTTACTCGGGGTTGCTTTAATGTATCCAGGTCACCATGCTGATTAATAGAACGCGCTCGTTTTTATTTCTCATTTCGCCAATGTACTGTAATTGGTTTTGTTCGACGATCCTAACCGGTCACCACTGAGTAACCAGTTGCTTACCGCTGTGGTTGCGTTCGATGAGTACGACCGAGAGCGACCGGTTAGTTAATCACGTGACAACTAATGATCACGTGCTCCAATCAACCAATCAACTGCTTAGAATAGTAACCAGTGAGGTAACCGGTTGATCATAGAACGCTGCGGTAAGTTACCGGTTACTTACTGGTTAACCGGTGAGGTTCGTCGAACGCACCCTGTGTGATTATTAGGTGTCACGTGATTGATTAACCGGTAGCTACCAGTTGAGCTCGGCGAACGCAAGCATTCCTTGCGTTCGACGAACCTCACCGGTCGACCGGTTACTAACCGCAGCGTTATATGATCAACCGGTTACCGTTCTAAGCAGTTGATTGGAGCACGTGATCATTAGCTGTCACGTGGTTAACTAACCGGTAGCTACCATAACGTAAGCATTGAGAACGTTTAAAAATTCGCCTCCGGGAACATTGGGCGCCGAGCATTTTGGACGCCGGAAACATTGGGCGCCTAGCATTTTAGGCCCCGGGAATACTGGGCACAATATGCTCGTCGCTCAAAGTTCCCGGCGCCCAATCTTCCCACTTCGATAAAGATTTTTATGCATTTATATTACACATATATTACTAGTCTAAACTTGGTTTTTTATTGTGGAAATTTAATTTTTAACTTTAAGGGAAGGGTCCGGGCTTGTACACCACCCGTTTCCTATGCCACTGAATTCAAATTAAGTGACGTTCAACGTTTTAAATTAGTTTATAACCCTAATTCTGTGTGAACATTTTTCATTATGAAATGGAATTAGTTGAGTTATGCCAGGATTAGTTCATATTTTTTAAATTAAAGGCAACTGCAGTTACTATTTTCTGTTCACAGAAAAAAAAATTGTTTTTGCTTGTTATCATTAATATTTTGTTTGTCATCATACAAGTTCTTGGTTAAAATTTTTTCTAACTAAGTACATATTCTTCCATTTATATTCATTGTAGAAACTTAAAGCCTGGTATTGCTTAATTTCTGTAAAATGTTACGTAAATTAGTTTTGAAATATGAATATGATTTTAAAAGTTTGGAAACTGCAAAACTCTTATATAATTACGTCTCCAGCTTGGTTATTGACCATTCCAGACTGATGAGTTCATAACAAGGACAAAAGTGCAATCGCAGAGCGTGTTAACCGGTCTCTATCAGTATATTGCACGTATTTCTGGCTCATATCTGGCTTTGGGGTGATAACTTACTGTTTAACATTAGCAATGTTTGCTTTTCACAGAAAAATTGTTTTTGTACCAAACACAAGGTCCTTGAGGGTCATGGATCTGGTCAAAATTCTGGATTTTGGTGAATTCGTCTTAGTTATGAGCCAAGTTCAGATGCAATGGGGTTCCAAAGTTGCTAGTTTGGTTCCAGAAACGCAATGGTACTTCCTTTTTAACCACCAGTAAACATTGCATGAAAAAAATTCTAATAATAAAAATTGTTCACAACTTCATGAGTAGCTGTAAAAACAGTTCTCGCAACGAAAATTGCTGCTAAATCGCACACACAAAAAAAGGAAAAAAAACGGGAAAACAGGTTTGAGTGTAAAGTTGTTTTGTTTTGTAATTTTTTGCTTCAAAATATTAAAAATAAATTTTGAAATTTCTGAATGCATTAAATTTTATTTTCATGAGCCCTTTTAAGGTTAAAGGCTACAGGTGTTTTATTGTGTGCTTCATCAATTTGGAGACGTCTGCAGTCTGGGGTGCTATATCATATCATCACAACTGCTATGAATTGTGGGCAATTTGAACAGTACCCGATAGATAAACGAAGTTTTACAGCCCCAAGCTATTCCTTTAATGCAAGGATTGCCAGGTGCTGTATTCCAGCAGGATAATGCCTGTCCACATGTCGCCAGGACTGTTAAATCCTACCTTGATTCACAGCAAGTACAGCTTCTTCCTTGGCGTGCATATTCCCCAGATATGTCACCGATTGAACATGTGTGGAATTTCGTTGGGCAGCGTCTCGCTCATGATCCTCGTCCTGTTGCTTAGACAGCCGAACTTTGGTTGCACATACAAACAATATGGAATACTCTTAAACAGGCAGATATTCAAACGTTGTTTCCAGGGTTCGTACTTCCTTAAAAAACCCTTAATTTCATCAAGCAAAATTAAGGTCCCTAAAAAACCCTTAAAAAGTCCTTAATTTTCTGAAAATTTCCTTAATATTTTAACCACTGTATCAAGTTTGGTCCCCTTTTTCTTATTTTTTTCGTTTTTACCCCTTCAAATCTTTATAATCCGCGATATGTGCCGAAAACGTATGTTTTGGAGACATGCCGACCACGTTAAACACGTGCTTCGCCGAAAATTGCTTGCCTTGTTTGAGATTGCAATCTTTTTGCATCCTGCAAATATTTCAATCTTTTTAAATGTTGGAAGGTTTTTTTACAATATGCTACTTTATATCTGTTTATTTTTTTCATTATTTCAATAATATTTTTATTTCTTAAATTTATTTTAGAAAAAATGCAAAAGACTATCGAAAAAATATGGTCCAACTCCCAGTCTCTGATTGTATTTAAACTTGTCATGGTTACTATTTTTATGTATTTGAAAAAGCTTTCAATATATTTATGGTGAATCTCTAAAGGTTTTGGTTAGGCTTTACAGCCTGTGAAATTTTTTGGAATTTAAAGATTAAATAAAGCAACTTCAGTTTTTTTTTTTTTAAATCGTGAAATAATATGAAGTTTTTTAAACCAAACTATGAGTTCCATTGCAAGGAAAAAGGATAATCAATTATATATATATATATATATATATATATATATATATATATATTTTCAAATGTTTTTTTCTAAAAGAAATGTTAAACCCCCTCTCCCAATATATATATATATATATATAAAAAATATTTATATTATTGAGTGATACAGCCAAGATTGAACTCTGGCTCCATCAACCGCTTTATTCAAGGACTCAGGAGTTAGAAATTGCTTTCTCTCTTTCAAAATTTAAATTTATATAGAAATAAACAAACTTGCGAGAAATAGTATGATATAGCAAATTTGTTCGAAATAGGATTTTAGTAACAATAACAGATCAAAAGCAATAATAACAAAACACTAGTTTAAATATCTTGAAGAAAAAAGATTTTAGTTATTTTCCTTCAATTTGCCTCTCATTCTAATCATGTATGCTAAATGATAATGCTTTAATATGCAACTAATTTTCTACAGCTATCCCCATTTTCCTAATCTTTTTTTATGACTGAAATTTGAGAATTAAATGTTATTTTTTAAGAACAATATGTGCTATCTATTATATTAATTACTACCCAATCATTTCAAGCCTAATTAATAAGGAAAAACTTTCGTATTATGTTTGAAACTGGTTAATTCGCCATTTTTTGTTGAATTTTGGAATGTCATGGACTCAAAGGGCACTCATGATCTCATCTCATTTCTGCTTGATTTTAAGAACTCTTTTTTTCTTGGGGGGGGGGGGGGTTCTCCATTTTCCTCTTGGATCACTATGATGTGAAATTTTAAAATTTTATTCACTGATAATGGGACATCCCAGTTGATTGGGCCTCTCCCTGCTTTTTGGAAACTGATGCACTTGTGCATGTGTATATATATAATATGTGTATCATATACTTTGCCCCCCCCCCCCCGGAAAACTTTAAAATGGTATACGCAAAGCTATCGAGTTATTTTCCCGATAAGTCCTTTTTTTTGAGAGAGAGTCCTTAAAAAGTCCTTAATTTTTACTTTTAAAAATGAGTATGAACCCTGTGTTTCACTCCATGCCGAGTCATGTAACAGATCTTATTGCAGCGCATGGTGGCCACACAAAATACTAATTTATATTTCTTTTTATTTTTTGTTTGGTTTGAAAATGTAATCATTTATTTGTACCATTACCACTCAACTGTGTATGATGCTTCCTTCATGGTGTTGCAATTTTCAAACAGGAGTATAGTAATAATTTTTAGATCGAGTAAAAAAAAGTGTTTCGTTTTTTTGTAAATGTAAATAATAATCATGTGATTTGTTTGTCTTTTATCTTAAAATAATAATAATTATGTGATTTGTAAATAAATGTATTTATATATATATGTGCGTGTATTGTAGTTTTATTAAAAAAAAATTTCGAGCCAATATTGGATTAGGATATGTTTTGATTATCGAGTTTACAATAATATATTTTCCTGTTCTATATATCATCATATTACATCAAACATATTACATAAATCTTGATGGAAAAAAATTAAACATATTTATATTTTTTTAAGCAGCAACCTTTCAAGGAAGCAATGGCTATCTTGAAATTCGCATGTCGAATATTCAAGGAAATAAAGTTTAAACAGCAATCTTGACATGCTTTCTTGTATAAAGTGAACAACTTCCTTATTTCTGAGAAATATTCCTACAACGTTTTTTTAATCCTTTTTTAAAAACCCAGATTTGAACAACTGACCGTTTTACTAATAAGGTTATATTTTTTCCATAATGTTATAAACCAATTTGATCAGGTTTTTTTTTTGGGGGGGGGGGATCAAATATTCTTTTATTGATATTTTTTTTACAAATTTGAAACTGTTTCATCATTATTAAGTTTAGAATACATTTTTTTTTTCATTATACATCGAACGAATAATGGATTTTTAGCTGTTTTGATTATGGAGTTAGTAATAATTTATTATTATACATATCAATAATGGATTTGGGAAAAAATATAAAATATCAATTTAAAAATATCGTTTTATGAAAAAAAAAAGATAAAATCGCAAAGATCGATATTTTTTCTGGAATCCTGTCACCGAAAATTTTTTTTTGAGCGACTGTAATGTTAAAAAAAACCCCTTAATGCTGATTGTTAGTATTTTTTTTTTTAAGGAAAGTGTTACTTGTCTTACTGTAAATGCTGTGGTCTAGAAAGATTGGGCGCATGGCATATAGGGCGCCAGGAACATTGGGTGCTGAACATATTGGGCCAAATGATCCCAGCACCCAAAATGCTCGGCGCTCAATCTTCCCATTTCGAAATGCTGTACCTCAGAGCCAGAAGGATGTATGTAACATTATGGTAACTTTACGGGAGAGAGGGAAAACTTTTTCTGGAACCCACAAGCAAAGGATGGGACGCGTGCTCTTTCAAACCTGGTAAAAAATTTAAAAGGATTTCTTTTTTTACGAATTAGGTTCCCATGGCTTGATGTGGAATAGGCTTCTATGTACAATGCACTAATAAACAGAAAATCGTAATTTTTGACTCAGTCTGGCTATGAGGTACAGATTTTAAATGTAAATTATTCATTGCGTCTTTTGCATTCGTAATTAAATGTGCAGTTTCATCCCTCCCTCACCCCCCCCCCCGCATAAAAAACCGATACTAATTTAGTTTTTCAAAAGTTGGCAGCTCTGGCTATACGTGATATTTCAGCCGTAGACCAGCTAGTATCTTTATGCATCCATTCCATGATGAAATAAATTTAAGGGTATTAAAAAGGCTAACAGCCAAGAAGACAACAATAGAAATACTTGGGATAAGGGAGCATCTTTTGAGAGAAATAGAAAATTTGCTCTCTGCAGCATCAAAAATTGTTGAGTGCCCATCAGGCTTGGAGTAATCGTAATCCGAATAATCGATTACGTTTTTGTGTAATCGTAATCTGTCAATAGGATACTCCCGTAATCGAAATCATAATCAGTATTTTCATGCGTAATCGTAACTGTAATCTAAGTAAAATAATCCGTAATCTTCCATTGTAATCATGTAATCTTGACTTTCTAAAAGTGAAAAAATTTAAGCTGCCCTTTTATAATGTATGGAAAGATAACATAGTTCAACAGTAACATAGAAAATGACTTCTTTCTTTAAACGACTATTCAGCGCTTGTCCCCATTCGTCCCTGTTTGCAAATGAGAGTCATAAATCGAGCCTTATCTTAAGTGTTTAGTACAATTAGTACCCTATGGGCGCATTTGAGTGGAGTTTCTTGGGAACGTCTTCCCAAATCCTTACAATTGGTCATTCATCAGTTTCCCTTTCATCTGTCAATGTTTGGCAATCAAGCGAAGCACATTGGCGCCTCAAAATCGTATAATACAATGATATCAAAAGTATAACCAAGTTTCGCGCAACAAAAAGCTTTTGGTTTTTTTTAATACTTTCATGAGAAAGTAGTGAGCGACTGAAAAAAGATTTTGTCAAAAGAAAACTTAATTCACATTTGTGTTTCAGTGATTCTTTAAACACTCTTGCCTTAACACGTATTGCATTTATTTTTTGCTACATGACATCTAATCTAAATCCTGGTGAGTAAGATTTTTTTTTTGTATGTTTTTAAAATAATTTCTCGCATAGTTTCATCTTGAATGTATGTTTATGTTTACAACTGATATTATCTCTAATTAATGAGTATGTCTGAAAGTAAAAAGTTTGCATTGATAGATTTTATAAAATTTGTTTACGTTTTAATGCATCAAGGAAAAAACAAATTTTGAAATTTAATTCGCGTATTTAGAAGAACAAAGCTTTCTCCTAAAGTCCCTAACGAAAGTCAACAAATGAGGACTTTGATGCAAAAATCGGGCAAGACCCAACTTTTAAATTTATTTTTGAGAGAGGACAATAAAGATGTTCCGATTAGTGCAACAACGGAACAGGGTGGCCAATTTTCACAACCATTCATTCACCATTCCAAGCTGATTTCTGCCGCTGCATATATCTAGCCTATTCAGGTTAACATGAATTGGTAATTTTGCTCTATAGAGCATAATACCAAATCTCAGTTTTTGGTTTTAGGCAGTTACCGTAATGGGTTTCACTCCTCAGGGGCGCCGACTTGCAAAATCATCAGGGGTTATATAATTTCTCGGAGGAACCCCCACCCCAATAAAGGTCAGATTGTTGTGCCTTGAAAATGCCATTTTTCTGGTGTGTATAATTTTAACAAACAAACAGTATGTGACACGGTGTTTTCGAAGTAAAAGAATCTAAAAATTGGTTTACAGATTTTCTGTTTCAACTTTTAAATCATATCACTTGTCTTAGTTAGAGATTTTTTGTTCTATTTTATGGGGAGTCGTGCTGTGCCGTAGTTAGGCATTGATATTATACGGTAGGAAGGACACTGGGGGGGGGGGGGGTAAACCGGGGGAAATTTTTTAAATTTGAGATGAAAAATAGTGAGTTTTAAAGTTTTTTTTAAAGTATTTTACAGCCATATAATCAACATTAGAACTCCGAAAACTCGACAAGCCTGACACATTTTTTGGCTTTGAAAAAGGGAAAAAATAAATACAAACACGCACAGTATTTTTGTAAAAAGGTAATTTAATTTACGCATGTTTTTTTTTAAAACCAGTTGTTTTTTCATTAGTTATACCGGCTAACGAAGTTCAAGTGTAAACGCAATCTCTCAATGTCTAGGTTATTTTTGAAAACTCAGTTGATTTTTCAAAACTTTTTTCATCTCTGTTTAATAAAAGCAAGCACTCTTGTTCAACTGCAATGATTTGTGTGAGTTCAGTTGATGTAAACCGCTGAATAATGCAAGATTGCACCATTTCACAAATCTCAATGTGAAGTGCCTTGTAGTACTCCTTTGGGATTTTGAAAGCGTGCGGTGAGCTGGTTTCGTTGTTTTCATACTTCTTTGGTATACGTCGATTCTGAGGAAGCGAAGGATCATCAATTCGTGAATGTTTTTCTTTTAAACATGATTCCCAAAAGTATTCAAAACTATCACGCCTCCCATTTAATATATGAATCAAACCCTCATACATTTTTTTCCGGATCAGCAACACTTAGATGAGCTCGCCGCAGCGCTGCCCACCGGCAACAGATTTGACCCGTACGTTTGTGAACTGGGACAATTTCAGTGTGCTTGCAGTACTATAACACTATCATTATTTACACTAGTTTTCAGTTAACCTGCTTTTTACCGTATTAGTTATTTGTTTTAGCTCAGTACTGAATGTATTTTACACGGTAAACTTTCTTCAAACAAGGAAAATAAAAGAAATTTATGAGTTTAGAAAACATAATATAATTAATACTTTTCTAGATTTATTGGGGGGAGGGGGGACGCAGCCATCTCAAAAATATTTTTGAGGGGGCTCGGGCCCCCTCAGGCCCCATGGAGTCGGCGCCACTGTTACTCCTAAAAAATTGTAAGACAACTTAATTTTTTGCAGTCAACACAGGAGGTCCAACTTTGTTTATGAGAAAAAGCACTAATGGCTCCTATATCTTTATCACTTTGTCCTTTACCCATTCATTTTTTTTTTTTAAACCTTGCTTCTTGCTTTGTTTAATAAAACCTTTATTGTATTGGTTTACATCCCCCCCCCACCCTTTTTTCTTCCATTATCTGTATTTTTTCCTTTTCAGAACATTTTTGTTTCTATTTATTTTATTTCCTGGTGTTTTCTTCTTCCATTCAGCTTTTCCTTTCTTGTGGTTCACCGTTATTGACATTTTCTGTTTGATTAAGCTTTGGCTTAATCTTTGTCCAATTGAATTCTTTCTTTCGGGTTTACTGTACCTTTTGGCCTTTGCTTGCATTCCTATTGGTTCCTTATCAGTTTATAATTTTCTCATTGGTGTTAGACTAATCCACTATTTTTATCTTTTAAGCTGCAGGCTTATCTGCTCTTGGCTTTTGTCGAATGTCTTTTCATCCATAAGCTCATTACTTTTTGCATTGAAAAAGGCATTCCCTGTAACGCCGAAACATGTGTCTGCAATAATCGGCAATTTGTGCTTTTTTGACATTGTTTCTTACTTTGCTGTTTAGCACAAAGGTATTTATTTATCTATTTATCTCAAGGCAGAATTTTCAGTCAGTTAGTAATAATTTTAAAGAACTGAAAAAAACATCCATTATTTTTCTAAATAAAAACCCCTGAATACAAAATTTTAAAAAAATTACTCTCACTCTCAACAATTTCTCTTAAGACCTTTTTCTCTCAATAGTAACACAAAGAAAGGGAACCATTAGCAGAAAAAATAAATCTGTCCACAGGAGGGGAATAGGGAACTAATGACACCATGTTGCCAAACTTATTACAAGAAAGAATCAAAAGATTAAAAAATAAATTTCTTATCAAAACCTTAACTATCTTAGCTCAGTGAATCAGTGTATATAATTGCTAAAGTAAAAGAAGAGCATAGGATCTTAGTTTCATTTTCGTTATTTTTCAGAAAGTAGCAACTTTTTTTTTTTGTAATTCCATCCCAAATTGAAAACTTGAACAAAACGTTTTGGAAAATAATAAACAAATGTCAGTTTTTTTTTTCATTTATAATAAAAGAATGAATAACAATGAAAGATTCATCTTACGAATTTCAATAGCTCTGAATCTTCGTAAGTCATGATTTAAAAAAAAAAACAAAAACAAATAGGGAGGGGATTATAAAAGTAGGAATTTTATTCTTCAAGTGATGAACTCTTCTTCTTTTTCTTCTTCTTCTTCTTCTCTGAATGCTATACAGGGAACAAAACACAAAATAAATAAATGACAAAAATCACA
Organism: Uloborus diversus; assembly: GCF_026930045.1. NCBI lineage: Eukaryota > Metazoa > Arthropoda > Arachnida > Araneae > Uloboridae > Uloborus > Uloborus diversus. The sequence continues at coordinate 91,386,831 of NC_072737.1, read as the reverse complement.
CCAATCTTTCTAAAAAATAGCATGTAGGTTGACTACAAAAAATAAATTAACCTTGAGTCATACTACGTCAAATGACCTACTGGTCCCCAGCCGATTAGTCAATTAGGATGAAATTTTATAGAGATGCAGAGATGCCTTTGAAACTAAATACAGTAGAGTCTAGAAAATCCGAGGTAATTGGGGCTGATGCTACCTTGGATTACTGAAAACTACCGGAAAATTCTCAGCAATTATAATTTTACACTATTTGGACTGCCAAAGGTCGTACATATCTTTCAGTTCTCTGTATGAAGTGTAGGGAACATTGTAGAGATTAGTGTTCACTCTAGGAAAAAAAAGGGCAGGGTGCTGGCCTTTGAAAGGACACTTTTTTAAAAAGGGCACTATTTCCCCCCCCCCCCCCAACGCAGTGTCCCCCCCCCCCACCCAAGACCAATGATGCACCACTCAAAAAGTACTGAGCGCCCCCCTCCCCCCAAAAAAATTATGAGGAGAAATAACACTTAAAACACCTTGCAAATATTCAAACAGTCTAGCCTGCACCATGATCACCCCCCCCCCTCGATCGCCGTCACCACTGACTTTAGTATTAAATATGATTTCATCCAGAAAACGTACTTGTCTGCAGAATAGGGTTAGCTCCCCCCCCCCCACAGACAAATGCCAACTAAGCTAAGCACATTTTCCATACTCTGTAGGAACATTTGGCAAAAACTGAAACTTGGCTTTGGGTGTTTTTCAACACTTTTCAGGCCATAATTTTAACTACCTATAAGAGTAAAAAAAAATTCCAGGCATTTCAAAACCCTTTGAATTTCAATTTAAGAAGAACAGTGTTTAATTACTGATCTCCCCTTTCTACCAAAGAAACTGCCTAGTAATGTGCATTGTGCCATTGAGTATTTTAGTAGACATAAAAATCGTGATGAGTGTAAATTCTCCTTTTTTAAATATACTACACTTCAAATGGAATAATTAACTTAAAATACTGTGTGCAGTGCTTCAAAATGCAGCAGTGGTAGCAAGTTGCAAAACTAAAAAGACTTTATTTGAGCTCTATTTCCTTGTAATGGAGTTGTTCAAATTCATAACACAAATGTGTTGGCAGATGTATGCGCTCCTAAATGCAATACATAAGCAGCTTGGGCCAAACTAAGATTTTTATCTCAGACAATTTGTGAAAATTTAATATATCAGCATTTAAATTTTGTGATTTTTTTTAAAAATCAATTGCATAATATTTTAATTTATAAAGGAAAAAGAAACAGTGCAAGATCATTTTAGTTAGAAAAAAGCACAAGTATGTCAAAAGTATGGTTTTTATTGTGTCAATAAGTGTTTTAAATAATTGTTATATGAATCATATAAAAAGATAATAAAAATTCTTAGCAAAAAGGAAAGAATTGAATGAACGCCCAGTCAATGCAATGTTTTTCCATTTCAAACGGTTTTTAGGGGGGGGGGGGCTTAGGATGGGGGTTAAAAATCTAAGATATTAAAAAAATACCCTTGCATTTTAGCCCAGTAAGCTTTGTACTATGTTCTTCTTAGGAAACAATCAGAAAGTTAACTTTCCAGAAACAGATGTGAAAAGATTGCTACAAAATCACTAGCAATGCACTAAAATTAGCTAGGCCTAATTTCCACGTGCAAACGAAAAACGGACACAAAGGGCTGAAATTGTTAGGAAAATGTCCTATTCCCTCTCATTGTTGATTCTCAGAAGATCAAGGATGGGAAGGAATGAAACAAAGATCTCTCCCTTCCCAGAGGACACTACTCCTTCCCACAACCTTTCAAATACCCACCCTCAGTAGAAGGAAGAACATGCCTTTGTTTCCTACTGATAAACCTGTTTAAATTCTGAGAATCTCATCCCCTCTTTGCCTATTTATTTGCTTCCCCTTTTGTTTATGGGGCCGTTTTCAGGGTGAAATTCTGGGAACAAGGATAAGACATGAGCGTTTTTGCAGACGATCGCTGGACAAATAAAATTGCCCCGATATCGCGGCAGGTCGAAACGACGGTTGAGGCATCTTTTTAAAAACACAGGGTGCAATTTCTTCTTTTTTTTTTTTTTTTGATAAGGGCGGGGCGCATTTCGCGATCTAAAAGAAGGGCAGGGCGCATTCTGCTAATATGGAAAAGGGCAGGGCGCTGCGCCCTTCAAAAACGGCCTAGCGTGAACACTAGTAGAGATGAAAAGATTTCACCTAAATTTCTATTTTAATCTCCAATAACTATTTTCAAAAGTGATCGAAGATGCCTACAAAACGTTTGAGCAACTAAAAAATTCAATTAGTCTACCCCTGAGTTCATTTTGATTATTTTCGTTCAATTATTTCGACTCTTGTGAAGATAAAATTTCACGTCTCTTGAAGAGTGCTGGCTGGAGACACAGCTGTTGCAATCGTTCTTTATTACTCTATTGTATAAACAGTTAAAGAAGCTTTATAATATGGAAAAGCTATTAATTTTGTTTGTAACAGAGATCATCTTTTGCTATTAAAAATGTTTACTACTTAATAGGGGTATAAGGACCTGATGTAATTTACATATCAAATCATTTTCTTTGACTCTTTTATTCGTCTGCAGGGTATTTCAAGTGGATTTCTTTCATACCTGATGCCTCCTCTGTTCAAACCACAAAATGCTGCTAAGAGAGCTGCTTATATGAATCATATTTGTTCAAACATTTTCGATACAGTAAAAAAGCTAATTCAATGAAGTAAAAATTACTGAGGAATTTTACATAGTTTAAGATATCTTTATTTCACTTTTAGTCAAACAAAGTATCTTTAGAAGTATGCCGCTTGTTTAAAATATTACATTATTTGATTCAAAAAATTACATCCGTAAATGGTATGAGAAAAAGCAACTACAGGAGTTTGACTTACTTAATTCTTTTAAAAAACATATTGTTGATTGCTTCAAAAAGAAAACAAATTCTCACAACTATTATTGTGGGAAGAAGCAACTTATCAGGGGCAGATATACAGGGGATGATCAAGGGGGGTGTTGAACCCTCATCTCATTCATAGACACTATAATGCATCCACATTGTATTCAAACGAAAACAATTAGTTATCTTTCAAATTTCTTAAAAGGAAACATTTGAAATGCTTCTTTTTATTGCTTATGAAATTAATTGGATTTCACAGCTAAGCAAGCAACTAAATTTCAACCTACTTGTGAATCTTCAGAGGAATGCTTGTGCCTCTTTTCTTTGTGTTTTTTCTTTTCAGGTGACTTAGGTGCTTCAGGAACGGCTTCATCTGCACTGCTATCAGATGATTCACTTGCTGCTCTCTGAAAATATTATTCACACATGAAACTTTGATCAAGAACATTTAAATAAAATTGCAGAAGCACTCATGCAAAAAGTAAAACATCAGGCACAAAAAGCAGAACATCACAAAAGTGAAAAGAAATTCATAGACAAGTTTTATGCACAGAAAATAGGAGAAAACAGACAAAAAATTTTGCTGGACTTGTAGTCAACCTTGGCCTTCTTAAAAAAGGTTCAGCCAAGCTGTTCTCCTCTTGGCCATGGATTGCCAGTTTTTTAATTCAATAGCACTAAAATCGCAGTCCAAACAATTGGCCAATAAGGAAAACTTTCAAAGTAGCTCAGCTACTTTCCATTATCATGAGATGTTCGGCCCATCTCATTCTGTTCAGTTTAATAAATTTTAAAATGTAAACATCCCTAAAAAGTTCGTACAGTTCAAACAATTTTCTTTTGCTGATTGTGACCACGTTTCAGATGCTTATGTTAATACTGATCTTATGTGAGCTTGTACAGTAACATTGTTAATATTTTAATCATTAATCAGGTAAGGTTTTAACTGGCTTCTAAAACTAAATAGGCAGCAAAAAGTCTCTTTCGGATCTTGAAAATGTTTTGATTTCAGTATTCCATTTCAAATCCCAGGTAAGTAAACTTTTTAATACTTTCAGATTTACGTTGCTTGATTTCAAAGAAATCATTAGAATAGTCTCTTTTTCCCACAAAGTATGTATTTGGTTTTCCCTTCATTTTAATGTTAGCCTTGGATTTCTAGCAGCATCTCTAATGCTATGTTAATATCTTGCAATGATGTCCCCACAAGCCTGTGAAGGCTTCAATTTGAACTGATTTGTTAAATATTTATCACAATATTAAGTTTTTCCTTGTATACTTGTACCTACCTTTTTTGTAACTTCTTGTTGAAGTGGAGAGGCAGAGTTTTCTTCTTTTATCCGTGAAATCATTGGAGATGCAGGTTCTACTTTAACTCTAGAGTGGGGGAAAAAAAAAAAAGAGTCAAAATATGCATGCATAGCATAAGGAACAAAAAGTTGGAAAACTTTTGCTTTGCAAGGAAGAAAAAGTCCACCGAAAATCAATTTAAACATACTAAACAATTTATTGTTCCAGAAAGTAGTGATCTGCATCTTTAACGAAGCATCTGCGGGAGTAGTGAATCTCTTAAATGAGTTTAATGGGTACTTTTATGCAACTCATTCCACCATATTAATTTCTGCTACAGACTTTACAGTAGTTCCTAAAAAATTTGCGAGTTTTTGACCCCCCCCCCCCCCAAACTTTTTTTAGTGGCCGTCTATTTAATCAATTCCAGTCTTTGTAGCTCGCTGTTTTAAAAAGAATGTGCATCCTTACCCTATGTTTATGCTAAACCGACGTCACTTATAAGAATGGTCTCAATAGTTTAAGAAAGTCAAAAGAATTCAGTCTGTGAAAATTTTTTAATTTCAGCAATAGTAAGATAAATTCATCACTCACTCTTTCTGTTTCATGGCCCAATCAGCAGGGGTGTTTTCATTTGGATTACCATATTTATCCAGCAGTCCTTGTTGTACCATTTTCTTTTTTAGAGTTGCCTAAAAGGGAAGAAAATTTTATCATTCATGTATATTCATAATATTTTTCCTGGGATATATTTCAACATATTTTATATACGGGGGTGGAGGAGGAAAATTTTAGGACAAATGGTAGAAGATCCCAGGGGCCGTAAGGGGGTTGTTTGCCACCCCAATTGTTTGCCAACAATTAAAGTTTTTACATGCAACTGGGCGTGGTTTTTGCTGTTTTCCGGGAAAAATTGTATTGCTTGCCCCCCCCCCCCTCCCCCAGAAAAACTCAAAATGGGGCCTGGAAGCTTCTTTCTGTTTTAGGGCCAAAGGCTTTAGCCTGCTCAAGGGCGTTAAGTGATCAAAATTTATGAAAATTTTGGGCTGGCACCACATTCTAAAACTGAAAAATTACTAAAAAGAAAAAAAAGTTTTTAATGTTTTTCCCCCCTTAACAATTTCAATGATTTTTATATGCATATTTGAAGAGTTCTTACAGAGGAAGGGGGAGAGCTTCTTCATATTTTATGAATATTTCATGCTCTTTTCAGAAAATACTTCATTTGACAAAGATTTGATCGAGGATTTTATGCATGTTTAAATCCAGCACTGATCCACACTTATACAACTTTTATTTTTAGTGCCCGTAAGAAAAAATGGCCGTTAGGATCTTAGCGATTAGTCTCCTCCCCACCTGTCCGCAAAGGAAAATAACTCTTTAACAGATATTTAGCAGTGGATGTACATCCTTACCGTAGGTCCAAGACCCCATTTGCGAGGATATGTATCTTTCTCCATGACAACTCTCTTAATTTTGGCCACAATTCCATGATCACAACTTGCAATGGTGGATGTAGTCATCAGAGCGATAGCTAGAAAAAAACCCGAAAATTAAACTCATATGTTTAAATGTAACAATTGCTGAAAAGACAGAAAAGTTTGACGCGATAAGATATTTAAAAAAAGTAACTTATAATAGTAATAAATCTTTGCTTAAATAGAAATTTTATCATTAATGAAAACAGACAATAAGGGCTAAAAATTAATATTAGATTAAATTTCAATCAGGAACAAAACAAGAAGTTTGCATGGATTAGCTAGCTTCTTATATTTAAGTATAAATTTCGTGGAATTTCTTTTATTTTTATTAAAAAGAAAAACATATCATAACATAAAGAACATTATTAGGCATCACAACTGAATCTGAAACCACTCAGGCTGGAAGTTCCTCTCTGAGAAGGCTTGATATATCTTAAGTTATGAAACAAAGGAGATTTCTTAAGGAGGTGCTTTTATGATATGAAACTGTCCGAAAGATCTAATGCAGTTCATTAAAATACAATATAAAAAGTAAACTAATGTTAAAACATCAATTTGTAATGTTGAAGAATGTCAAGATAGCTCCATTAACAGAGTATATGAAAAATAGCGACTTGAAGAACATTCTTCAATCCACTATTGATGCAGGATTTAAAAAATTTAGATGAAGCATAGTGGTACGGGAAAGAATAATCTTACCCAGTGCAATAGCTTCACCTTTGACAGTTATGGCAACGATCTCTTGATTAAGCTCAATACCATCTTCATACCTGAGAACTCCGGGCAGCATAATCTTTGCACCATAACAAATTGCATTAACCTAAAATTTCAAAGCAGTTAATAAGGGATCAAGAAAACCATCTTGAGAGGTAGGGAGAACTGTAGGGTGGTTCAAAAAACTAATTTTCAGCAAGAGTCCCAAGACACCCTCTATTTCTTTTAGACTTACTAATAGTATTATGCTGTAAAAAATTTAGCTTCACAATCAAATTTTAAGAGGGTGCTCAATGACCCCTTAATTTAACATTAAGTTGCAGCACCGAAAATGCCAAACTTAGAAACATTTAATTTTTTCCAGCTTTTTCCTTTTTTGTAAATAATTATTTTATTGCAATGTATATGCGTATTACTAGTGTATATTATAATATGTAGCTTTTTTTCCCCAGTTCAAAGTATTTTTTAACCCCCACTCCTTCCCATACATTTGAAGTTTGGGGGAGGGGGGTTGAGGAAGCTAAAATTCTTCCAGTGTATCTACAAGGGTAAAAATATTGAGCGGTGTCCTGTTATCTAGGAGAAACTTTTTTTTTTACATGTATTTTTGAACCACCCTAGGGAACGGGTATATCTTTCTTTAGGTAAAAGATAATTTAAATACTATTTTGACCTTTTCAGTTCACAATAAAATAACTAATAAGTATAATTAACTGTAAGTAATAGTTTACATTTCACTTATATTTTTTAAAAAAGTTACTTCACATTTTCCATATTTATTTTAATGAGCACAGAAAAATGAAAACAGGAAACAATAATAAAATGCTTACTGCACTGTCTTTCATTACTATTCTTTTGTGGGTAGTCAGCAAAGCTTCCAAAGGTTGTATTACCCTTCTTAGATATGATTCATCATTGAAATTGTCATACACCCACATTGCATCTAACACATCATGCATAGTATACAAGTTTTCCTGTATGAAAAAAAGGTACAAAATAAACATCTGACATTTAAAAGTGTTTTTTTTTTTTTTTTTTTTAAAGATCAAACTTAAAACTTATACTGCTTCTTTCCGGATAATAATTGTACAAATAATTATAAATTGGTAATAAACTTACTGTTTCATGCTGGATACCAGTTCGTACTCTTCTTAGTTCTGCCATTTGGCCCCCAACACCAAGGGTCAAGCCCAAATGCACACACATGGTTCGTACATAAGTACCAGCTTCACAGCTAACCCAAAATATGCCTGAAAATTTTCAAACAGATGCATACTGAAATAGTTTCCGAAAAAACAAACAAAATGGCATGGAAAAAATTGAATAAAAATCTGCAGATCATTTAAAACCATTTCATTATAATGAATTGCATTTCTGATGACAGATACATAAAAAATTTGAACAGCCAGAAGAAACCAGTTTTTTCCCCCAAGAAATGTTTATTTTCACTCGGTTTCAAATTCTTGTACAAAATCATGTATTTGGGAAATAATAATATTTCTATCCCAATGGTTTTTTTCTTCAAATATTTTTATAGTTTAGGGTCCTACATGTAAACATTAACTTCTATAATGCAAGGTGAAAGAAAAATTTTATTTCCTGGTGCAAAGTATTTGCTACTTTTTTTTCTCACTAAAACTGTAAATGCATACACAGGACAGAATTATGTCAATAGCATAATAGGCTGGTCCTCCAGGTTAAGGGTTGTGCAGCAGTTCAGTAACTTTCTCACTTTAATAAAGAAACAAAAACTTCACAATTTACAAAAAAAAAAAAAAAAAAAAAATCAAAAATTGATTATGCAATTAATAAAAAATCACACCCTACTGAAAATTAGATATGGAATAATGATTTGACCAATTTGGGAACTTTTTGATGCTTTGAACTTAGAAATTTACTGGCAGTTAGAAAACAGAAAAGCTTTTGAATAGTAAAAGTTCATACATATTTCTAAGAAGGAAAAATAACATCATACATTTTTAAATAATTAGCTGTTACAAGATTTTGTAAAAAAATAGTGAAGCACTGTTTAAACATTTTTGAAGACTGTGTATCTAACAAGCGTATGAATAAAAAACATATAATAGGCATATGTATTAGATTCCATAGAGACCAATTTAAAAAAACTTATGAAAGAGAAACATATAGACGGTGCTTCACTATATAACTGTCAAACTACATTTTAATTTTAATTGGTAAAAAATCAACTTTTCCAGAAGGCGAAAAAAAAAAAAAAAAAGAAAAGGAAACAGACTTGTTTTCCGCACAGCATCCACATTTCTGTAACTTTTACATCTTTAAGGAATGGGAAAACTAAAAAAAAATTTTTTTTTCTTTCTTCTAGAGAGATGATTTTAAAAAAATCTAATGAAAAGAGTTCCAATAAAATGTAGCAAGTACAACTAAATAATCAAACCTCATTAAACCACTCTTCGCCCCCCCCCCCCCTTCTTATATTGGCCAAGAACGAGGGGAGAAAATGTTCTGCACAGGAATCAGGGTTCGTGATTTTTTTGATATTTTTAAAAAAAATCAAGGTACGATTTTTTTTCGACTTAAATAGGATTTTTTAAAATTTATATCTGATTTTTCCGATTTATTTTAAATCTTCAAAAATTTTTAGTCGTTAATTATTTTACATTTATAAACATTATATATTTCATACAACAGATGAATCCATTCACTTTACTTTTAAAACTTAAGATAAGTTATAATACTTAGATAAATATGATTTTGTTTTATGCTTTGCTTAAAGATAAGGTTTCCATCATCATGTACGTTTTAGTGTAAAAGAATATGTTTAGCAACTATTTTTCTTAACTGGAACTGTAATTTTGGAGTAAAAGTAATATTGCAAAAGTAAAAATCTGTTTCACACACAGAAAGAGGAATCTATGTAGTGAGATGTTGAAGTTAAGATTGTAAATTTAGAGTAACACATTCTTAATGTGCAAAATTAATTTATAAAAATAAAATAAACTGATTTTAATTAATGATTTTGTTAAAAAAAAATCACTTGATTTAAATCAACGAACCCAGATAGAAATGTAATACAAATTCTCTCATTAAACATCCACCTCAATGTTTTTTTTTAATCACAAAAATTGCATAGTTTGAATTATATTACTGCTTGAACCACAATCTTGAAAGTCCGCAAATAAGTCATAGCGGAAAACAAAGTTAGCCAAAGAGAAAAACTGCCTAAGACATATTGAAGGTAAAAGGAAAAACAATAATGCTTTAGATAGAATAGAATAGGTAATCAATTTGCTATAATAATTTAATTTCCCAATAACATATTCTGGTGAAGAATTGGCAAAAGAAATCTTGTTAAACTGCTACCTTCGACTTTTGCCAATTTTGGGCATGATACAAAGGTTGGCGGTTTAATGAGGTTCAACTGTACATTTCTACCATTGACTGTACAACTTATAGAACAACAATAACTCAAAGATAAAGCAATAAAAAAAAAGATTAAAAGAATTACCAAGATTTTTTTCATTATCATATTCTAGGAGTTTTACTTCATATATTGTCCGGACACGCAACTGTCTTTTCACAGCAGATATTAAGGGTGGTCTTTGGAAGAGAGCTCCTGTCTGTAGTTCAAGGGCCTGCGGAGAATTTTTTTGATGAAGCATGACAAACATTCATTATTACATAAGTTTTTAAAGCTACATAAATTATGGAAAAATCAGCGGAAGTAAATAAACTTCTAATGGTAATATCACAGTATAAACAAGGATAATTATTTAAAATATATTTACAAAAATAACATTGTTATAAAATACAAACTTTTTTTTTCTTTTGATAAATACAAACACTTTATTTTTGCTAACATACAATAACATATGCAAAAAAAGTTTTAGTAAATACAAGAATTCAAAACTTTCCTCAGAATGTAGAAAATTTTAGGATCAAAGTCCCAACTACTAGGCTTTTCATGCTTTGCACATAAAATTGAGAAAAAAATTTCAAGGAGCATACAGGGATCATTCAAGGATAAAATAAGCTTTTCAAAGACTAAAAGAGACTTTTAAAGTCTGAATATTTTTACAATAATAAATTAGATGATGATTTAGTTTCAGTTTACATAAAAGTTCTAGCACAAGGCAAAACCTTTTACACTACAATATAAAAGCTCTGAATTAATCTTAATATTGTGCTATCTATTTAAAATAAAATCCCAAAAATGAAGGACTAGAGATACATTGTAATGCTGTTTAATTTTCTCAGGCAGTTGAAAATGTGTGTGATTTTAATTACACTAACCATTCTTTTACTTTTAGCTAAGAGGGAATTTTTTTAAGAGCCATATAAGAGAAGTCAGGGGTACTCACCTGGGGGGGGGGATTCATGGCGCAGACAACGCCCTTTGAAATTTTAGGTTGTTTTGAGGAGCATTTGTTATTTTTTGGGGGGTAGGGCTCTTGCTTGGGGGGTATTAGCAATATTTAGGGGGTGCATCCTTGCTCTTAGAAGGTGAGCACCCCTGGAGAAGTCTTGCTTTTTACTGGGGGAGGGGGGAATGCAAAATTAACTATGCTTTCAAAAATTACCTTCAGAACATGAGACTGGTCAGGTACTGAATTGTGAAGTTTAAAAATGCAGACGTATTCCTTTCCGGCAGATTGCTGAGACTTCACAAGTCGTGTAGCACGCTCAATACAGACCGTTAAGCATCCTGTCACTTTAGGATCCAAAGTTCCACTGTGTCCAGTCTTCTCCACCCGCAGCATTCTTTTCAGCCATGCAACAACTTCATGTGATGAAGGGTTAGATGGCTTGTCCAGATTGATAAATCCAGATTTCATATACTCCCTTATTTCTCTCTGTAGAGGAGAGCTACCGCATGCCAAAGGAGTGTAGTGTGATGTCCTTATATTTAAACTGTCTATGTTCTGCAAACAAATTTCTTTCAATTAGATTTTTTATTTAAAATCTTAGAAATTACTTGATTCTTGTACCAGAATGTCTTACAACAGATTTATTTAGCAAATAAGAAATAACCTACAATGGTTATTTCTTACCATTATACTAAATTGTTATAGAGCAACATAAACTTGCTGTATAACAATTTGGTTTTTAAAATGCTTTTTGATTTTGGAACTATTCTAAGACAACATTTACAATAATTAACAACAGAAGAAATTAAGGTTATTAGCAACTAGAAACAACTTACAATTGAATTATCAAAGTGTACAAAATTAAATACTTCAGTTAAGTTCAAAATTAAGAAGTGGTTACATTATGAAGGAATTTTTAAAATATACTGAAAATTCTCTATAGTAGAATGAATTAATTTTAAATTCTCATTGCAAAAGTTCTTAACTAATAGCTCATGTTTTAATTTGTAGGGGAAAAAAATGACAGCAAAGGATTATTAAAAATGAAATATACTTTGAGACGGAGAGGCCAGTCTGTGCAATTTAAAGTTGGTGGTTTTTCTGATGGCAATGAAGTTAAAGAACGGGAAATGAAGTTGAAGAATTATTAAAATGTACTGAAAATTCTCCAGTAGAATTAAGGAAATTTAATTTGAATCCTTATAGCAAAAGTTCTTAACTAATGTTTCATTCTTTTATTTGTAGTGAAAAAAAAATGACAACAATGGATTATTAAAAATGAAATATACTTTGAGAAGGAGAGGCCAGTCTTTGCAATTTAACGTTGGTGGTTTTTCTGATGGGGCAACGAAGAATGTCTCTTCCATCTGAACATCCTGAAATGAAAAATGACAATATTATGCCCAGCAGAGGAAAAATTGTAATCAAAACAGTAATTTTTCTGCATCAGAGTACACATCGCAAATGCAAAAAGATTTTTTTTTTCTAAACAATGAGCACTTACAGTAGCATTAGTAGGATTTCCAACCTAACAAAGTATAAATTCAGGAAATTCTAATAATGATTCTTTTTTTTTTCCTTACAATTTTTGAAACCAAAACTACTATTTTAAAAACTTTTTGTCCACAAAGAAAATTGCTTGCTTCGGAAGAACCAAAATACTAAAATCAAGAATCAGTTAATTAAAAAAAAAAAAAAGAAAAAATAATTTGAATGTTGACATTTTGAATTCAAATTATGTTTTTTGCAATCACGAGTGTGTGTAGGTAGGCATGTGTGTTTGTGGGTGTAGGCATATGTGTTTGTGTGCAGGCATGAATGTGTGGGTAGTTGTGTGTATGTGTGTATGTTTTTGTGTGTGTATGTGTAAGCATCTATGTATGCGTGTGTATGTGTATGTGTTTGTGTAGTTGTGTATGCATGTGTGTGTAGGACATGGATGCAACCTGGAGACAGCTTTCGCTATAGGAATCGTGAGGACCCGGTCCACGGTGATGGTGTGGAGGGTGGTGCTGGGAAAATAAAATGATAGGATGCCAAAAACAGGCAAATAAAAGCAATAAGCAATCGTGATTGCTCAAAAAATGCTGACAGCTTATTATGCACTCAGTTAAAATGCAATTAAATCAGAACTATGACAGGGTCTAAAATTGAAAATCTTGAAAGATTTTTCATGTAAACCTCATAGGCCTAAATCCAATGCAAGGATTCATTGATATCTACATTTATCTCTTTTCAATTTTTTGAGCAGAGTAGCTCCCCCCCCCCCACTCACAAAAATAGGATGAATTTGCTGCCCCCCAAATGTTGCCATTCAGGACAAGGGCCTCGGTTTGTAACCCCTAGATCTGACACAGTACCACAGTGTGGGTTTTCATGAATCTTCTTGAATCTTTAGTGTATGAGCTCCTGCTTAAAAAATGTTTCACATTTTGCGAAGTTTTAAATGATCTTCTCAGGTTATGAAACGGGTTTAGTTCAAGAACAAACTCTTAGAAATTTAAGTGTGAATCTTCTCTTATTGCTCCAAAGCAGAATACTTGACAATGTTCTGCAACGTAAAATCATTTGACCTAAGTTGTTCTGCAAGTACTTCAAGCATTGTATACACAAGCAACCAACGTGACATTTCCCACAAATCGGGAGCATTAAATCAAAATTGTTTCACACAGGAGGAGTTTTTTTTTTTTTTTCACTTTTTAAAACTTAACTGTTGCTATGCATTTCTGTGGAACCTAAACCAATTGAGATTCTCCAAAAATAATTCATATGCTTTATAAAATGCATAGAAAGAGCTAAGTTTTATAAAAATCCAAATTTAGGGTTTCAAACCACGTTTTTTTAAAGTTAATTTTACATGGCATGAAAGAGCAATTGAAATAATCCTTGTATATTATTTCTGTAGCCTGTTTTTGGTTTCTACGCCAGATTTTCCTCAATTCTTGATCAATTTATTTGATTTACACCTTATTCAGGGTGGCGACAGGAAATGGAAAAAAAAGTTCCCTGACTTTTCCCTGATTAAGTTCACTAAATTTCCCTGATTTACGTTACCAATGATAATGGTATCCTTTCTTTGCTCTACCCTTAAATAGAACTGCATATTAAATGAAATGCAGTGAGAACACAGGGGCCTGGCCAGAGGATATTTGGGTCCGTTAACGGACCCTTCACAAAAATCCGATCAACCAAAACGGACCTTTCACAAAAATCCGATCAACCAAAACGGACCTTTCACAAAATCCCGATCAAACAAAACGGACCCTTCACAAAATTCTGATAAACAAGATCGGATCTGTCAAATTGTTTATTGAAAGAGCAAATCTGAAAGCAAAATAATTTTTGGAACCTTTTTTTAAGTCAAATTAGAGGGATCAGCTTATACAAAATCGGCTAATTTTGAAAAAAAAAATCGGCACTCTTGGAATGCTCCTGCAAGCGATAAATAATGGCTACTGCCAAATAAATATAATGGTTGTTTGTTTTATCACAGCTAATTAGCAGCGGTGTTTTTGTAAACTTTTCTGAAAAGGCATTGGTAAGCACTTTTCTCTGTGCATGATTTAATAAACAATAATAATATATATCTGCGAAATGAACTTAGAACTGCAAAGGGATAGTAAGGGTGAGGAAAAAATATGATCGCTTCAGATGATGTTACCAACTTCAAAATTATCATCACTTAGCGTCTGGCGTTGAACCTTTATAATGACTTGATTAGAAAATATTCTCATCATTTCGCCAGCTTGTCAATATTTGCGTTTTTACGGTGGGTGCGGGGGTGCGGTGCGATGTTTAATTGTTATTTTGGGAGAAAATTATATGGGTTTTGATTTTTCGATGCTAACAAGGATGATTATCTTTAAATAAACTCTTTTAATTACCGTTTTTTTCCTTTAGATGTCTACATTTTGAAAAATGCAATCTTTTAACATCCGATATGAGAATCACATTTTGTTCTTTTTTCAAGCTAACTTCGCTTTATTAGGATTCAAATAAATGAAAAGTCTCTTTATTTCTGTTAGAACTCTCATTTCAAGTTTTTAAAGCAAAATTCCATTGTTATGAGTCAAAACTTAAAATGCTAAATAGATGGTTTATTTTATTTTATTTTTTGGTTCAACTGTGTCCACAGATATTAATGATATGTTTATTATAGGACTCTAAAATGCAATTTTAAAATAATTTTATCAAAAATATTTCTTTTACAAGCTGTTTTTATACTTTTGATGCCTTCACTTTGAGAATTGCGATCTCTTTGCATCCGCTACGGGAATCCGATTTTTCGAATTTTTAATGATTATTACGCTTTGTTAAAAGGTAAACAATTGAAATATCTTTTTATTTTTGTTAAAATCACGGAATTTAGAAGTTTTAAACCAAATTCTGTGCTTTTTAAGAGTGTCTTGGGTCAAAAAGTTGAATGCTGAACCCTATTCTGAATTTTATTTTATTTATATTTTTGTTACAATTATTTTAAGTACTGTATAAAAATATATCTAGTATAATTTAACATCATAATGTAGAATGGTAGATAAATATTGATACTTGAAAGAGCGATGCCCCCCCCCCCCCCGCCAAATATCAGAAAAAAAAATCCAGAATGATTTTCTCGACATAGAAGAGGAAAACACTCAACTTTAAGTTTAATTGATGCAGTTTGTGCCATCTCTAAATTCTAAAATTTCGTTTTAACAAAAAAAAAAAAAAAATTTTTTTTTTTTGGCGAAATTTTTTGATTTTTCACAAAATTAATTCATTTTTCACAAAATTATTTGATTTTTCACAAAAAACGGACCCTGTGAAAAATCCTGGACAGACCCCTGGAACAGTTTAAGCTGTTAATTAAAAACATATTTTGAAAAGATGCTCCTTTTTTCTTTGGTAAAAATAGTATATTAAATTATTGACAGAGAAATATTGTAGGAAATCTAAAACAAATACTTTACTTCCAGGAACCAGTTAACATAAGAATTCTAAGAAATTATTAAAATCACTCTTAAAGACATATCTAACCATGATAAAACTAAAAAATTTAAACTGAAATAATCTTGAACTGAATTTTCAGTATAATTGTAGCTGCAAGAATAACAAGTGACAGTTAAAGTATAGAAGTAATGTAGTTTTACTTCCGTAAATAATACTGCCATGGGTAAACGGCAATATCTGCGGAAATAAGTTTGAGATATTTGAAAAAAATGTGGTTGACTCAATATTAACAATAGGAAAATGTTCGAATTAGACGTTTTCTTCGCGCCTATTTTTCAGTGGAAACCAAATAAGCGAGTATGTACAATAAAGATAACGTACAATAGATGATAAAAACGCAAAAAAAAAAAAAAAAAAGTGCAGTTACTGCCCTTTACTTGTACACGGTAGATAAACATATTTATGTACAAAAAATTTGAAATCTTTCAACAACCAGTCATATTGAGCTATTCTCTAATCAAGAACTTAGGTTTTAATGAATGAATACAGCATTTTAACTATTAAAAAATAATAGAAAACTAATTAAAATGCCAAGTGATAACTTTTAAGACTTTTTCAGCATTAATTATAAAACAAAGATTTTTCTTGAAATCGTGATAACAGTATGCTAATTACTTCAAGACAATGAAAAAAGGCAAGGGAGCAAGTCATTAATGACGGCTTCATCTTTGCCTGTAGGGTTGTTTATTTTACGTAGCTTGGAATGCTTGGAAGGAAAATTCAAGTACGGTAAAATAAACAACTTTACAGACACAGAAGCAATCTTAGGAAGCTCATTCTAAGATTGAATACTTTGATCTTGAGGAAAAAAGATGCACAAATATGTGGTACTGCATAATCGCACCTCATTAATTTTACTCTTTTAAAACAAATAATTAGCGTAAAATTTGTAGGGAATCAAAGTACTTCATTTTGCAAGGAAAAAAAATTTGTTTCTTCATTTGATCAATTTTCCCTGAATTTTTGTTATTTTTTCAAAATTCCCTGATATTTCCCTGAGTGATAAAGTTCCCTGACTTTTCCCTGATCTCCCTGATCTGTCGCCACCCTGTTATTTTAAAGCTTATCGTGCTGGCCACTGACGAAAAATAGACCCACGGTCTAAAAATTTTTTTTCCAGTCAAAAAACCTATTTTAAATAACCAGAGTGAGGTTTTCGGTTAAACTTATAACTTCAACTTGCACTATGACCGACAGAGCTGAATAGCTTGATCGGCAGAGCGTTCTCCTCGTAATCAGGAGAATGAGTGTTCGGGCCCACGTCCGGACAATCTGCATCAAAAAATTAGAGAAATGTCGCGCATTACATGAATATTTAATTAAGTAAATAACAAATATGAGGGAATAGAATAAATGAGAAGGAAACGCGCCTTGCTGTTATGAAAACTTGATGTGACATTGTGCTAAATTACTTGTGAATTGTAAGTTTTTTTTTTTTTAAAGCTTTGGCTCTGGTAAGAAAATTAAGGCATAATGTAAGCGAAAATATAAGTAACAGGTTTAAGATTTCAGACTACAATAGAATTGGTTTTTTCTTTCAGAAAAAAATAATAAATCGTATATTGAAATATACATTCGTCTAATGAGTTTTTGACATTTGTATGAATAAAAAAATTACTACCTCAATTTGAAGGGTGAAATATGTATTTTTTCTTCTTTTTGCAAAAAAACAAATAGCATATCACATTTTTACTACATTCGAAAAGCTACGCTTAAAAAAGAGCATAGTTCAATTTATCTTGTATTTTAACAGTGCTGTTAAATGATGAACACGTGCTGCCATCTAAGTCAAAACGGTTCAAGCAGCTTGCGATAACAAATTGTAAAAATTTTCAAAAATAAAAACACTTCTCTTCAATATCTTATATATTGTTCCCCCCTCATTTTAAAACTTATCAGGCCGGCTAATTACGAAAAATACACTTATGGTCGAAAAATCAAGTTTTCGGAGACACCCTTGCTGTTGCAAAACCTTGACGCAGCCTGAAGTTCTTATGCAGTTTTTTTTTTTTTTTGAAGCAAAGTTCTAATACATTTTTTTATTTTCTTGCATTGCTTTTAGCAAGAAAAAAAAAATTAACCTATTTGTGTGTGTATATGTTTTTTTTTTTTTTTTTTAAATAAAGCTTAAAAGCACTGGACTTAGTTGTTCGGTTAAATTGATAAGTTTTTTCGGTAGAGCGTTCGGCTATAAACTAACTGAACTTAGGGCAAGCTCGGGCTGTCCGACATCATAGCAAATTTAGATTAATATTACGCATTACATGTACTCATAACATGCAACAGATAACACATGTAATAAAATAAATGCAATGAAAATGCTACTTGGTGTTTCAACTCCTTTAGCATAAAAAAAGTATTAAATTTACCTCAAGGGAATATTTTTGTGCAGAAAAACATTTTCATTGTATGCTGAAATGAAGATTTTTCTAAAAGCAGTGTTCAACCTTTTGTACAAATGAAAAAAATACTACGCCAAATTGAAACTATGAGTTTCACCCAGTAAACCTTTAATTTTTTATTCGAATACGATATAAAACATTAAAATTTATTATTAACTTCATTAGTAAGAAATGTGATCTTCCTCATTCCTTTATCAAATTCCATGCTTTACGAATAATTTTAAATCGTATCATGCTGGCTAATGACAAAACATAGACGCATGATCGTATTTTTTTTTTGGCAAAAAGCTTTGTTGCTGTTTTTTACTACGCATTTCTTCAATGAATAGTATTCGAAAAGGAAGTCGCAATTTCTAGGTTTGTTGGAGTGTCCTGCTGTAATAAGAATGGCGCCAGTTCGAATCCGTGCCGATAAATATTTCTTTAATGTTTCGTTTTTTCCCGTCAGATGCTTACATGGGCAGGACTGTATTTGCCACAACCTGTTTTTTCACATGTACAATTACTGCTTTTTCACTGTCACTCAGCCACTTTTAATGATATTTATGTTTGCATTGAAAATACGTACAACCAAAAGGTGAGCGATGATCAAATTATCACAACGTTCTATTTAACAAGGTTTTGCTACTGATGTCTTCAAATTACATGTCTTCTCTTGTGCGCTTACTTTTCCTATTCACTTTTTTCGGTTATTCTTCATTATGCTCTTTCTTTGAAATTTTTAAAGAGCGAAATAACTTATGAAACGATTTGAAGCACAGTGCGGAGTTCCGCATGGGTCGACTAGTCTTTATATATTAATAGGCAAGCGGTTTTCTTTTGGTACCGATTTCTCCTCTGTTTGTGAACCGATTTTCTTCATTCTTTTTTGATTCAATTCAGTAGATATTGCCGAGTTTTAATGTCATCAACAAAATTTTTTGAAATTGGGCGCTAATTAACGGAGATATTAATTAGAAATGTATTTTCGTCCAAAATGGCTTTTTTATGCGAATGGATGGTCCAATTTTTTCAAATTTGATATGGTTGGAAAGGCCCTTAAAAAATACTCCTAACGAAGAAATTGTCATGGCGCCCAAGGTTCAATAACCTAAATCCACTAGAAAAGTTATAAGCGTTTTTCAGTTAGCAAAACTCAAAAGTTTTAATTTTATCTCTTTTCTATTGTTGAAATTCATTGTTGGAAAAACGATACATTAAGTTTTAATTCATTTTTTACACCGCTTTTTCTACACCAAAAGTACATTTTAGTGCTTCGAGTTTGGTATGGTTGGAAAGATTGTGAAAAATACTTTTAAAAAGGTTTTCACCCCCCGTTTTACGGTACAAAAATTGGCGATTATTGCCGCCGTTTTGTTTACTTAAACGCATTCGTTACGATCAAAACTTTTGCTTCAACTGCAATTTATGTAATGTTCAATGCATAACGTATTTATTGTGAAAAATACCAATGGATTAAAGAAATTAACTTTATAATAGCCTTTTTTATTAAGGTTACAAGACAGAAGATCATTTACAATATTGAACAAATGGACAGAATTATCGGTGGCGAGATTGTAACGCAATTTGGACATCTCACATATATGTCTAAGAAAAATAATTTTCCGTCAAAGATACTGCATAAAAACATATGAAAACACATATAAAATAAATAAAAATTGATTTTGAGGATCGAAAAATACCTTTAAAACATATAAATCATATATTTAGTTCTCAAATAATAGCGTTGTTCAGATTAACTTTTGAACATATGTCAAACTTCCAACTTCCTTTTTTTCTAAAAGCGTTTACAAAATAAATAAGTCTCTACTTTTGTAATTTGTGGAAAATATTATCAAAAAATTATTCAGTTTGAGATTCATACCCTGGATTTTTTTTGAAACATAGTATGGAAATTTAAAAAAAAATTCTTTTTGATGTTTCATTTGCGCAGTTAACGTTTTGAATTTCCAAAAAAAAAAAAAAAAAGTGTCTTTTAGCAGAGAAAATATTTTTTAAGGGTATTTGAAGAGCATTTTTTTTTTTCATAATTTATGTCAATTCTTGTCTCCATACAGTATTAAACTTTCACTCAAAATTTTTTGAGTTAATTAACATGAAAGTTAATTGGTGTTAAAGCTTCAAAGTTGAGGTTTGTGTTTGCTCCCACCTTTTGAGAACTGCCCAATCACAAAGACGACCTCTTTTAAAAATTGTAATATTATTTGACGTCCAGTTTTTTTGAATGGACAGTTATATGTTGCCACGAGTAGAGTTCATTCATTTGTTACTTGGAAATTTATATTTCTAATGACAAAGAAAGCAACTTACTCAATAATAGTCGACGTTTTGTAAGCAATATTGTTCACACAGAATTTTTACGTATAAACTGAATATTTATGCTTCATTTCGAAAGGGAAAATTTTGAAAATTGGGTAATTGGCGATTTTTATCCATTGGCATCAATTTTTTTTTCCTAATGTCAGCGCAAAAAATGTTTTTCCTTTGCATACGTAAACAAAGAGTAGGAAAAGATCTCTTAGCATAGGGTTATCACAAAGTAACATGGTATCTAAAATAAAAGTATTCAAGCCAAGAATTAGATGACCATACCAATTTCTCAATGGAGTTGTTTCCTTCAGTCCAAAGTATACTACTTTTAGTCACTGAAATTGACTGAATAAGCAGAAAAAATAACGTGGAGCTAGAATAAACTTATATTTTCCCCAACTGTTATTTATTATTATTTTTTATAATGTCCAATTTTAGAAACAAGGCGTGGTCTTTATGACATTACAAGTAATGTACTTTGGCGCGCGACTCCATTACTGCGCTAAATGTTAATGCCTTGCTGTTAACCGCATTTCCAGGTTATGATTTTTTATTTTAAGGTTAATTAGCGCTATGTGCTAACGGCATCAGCGAATGGCATTTTATTACTTTTGATGCCATGTGCAGAAGTGTAAAAAATGAATTTCAATCTGTGCACCAATTAAAATAATTGTAAAAAAATATTAATTTTTTCCAAATTATTTAAAACATGGTTAAAAAACCTATGTTTTTAAGCACGGTCTTTCAGAAAAAAAAAACCTTTTAAAATTTCGGAAACAACCCCATTACCCAAATATCCCTTTTCATACATTCATTTTGAGATTAACAGACGAAAAGCAAAAGTAGAATAAATTATTACTGCTTGTTTCAATGTGTACATATAAAATTTGTATGTTTACAGATAGGCAGTAAACATGAGTAAGAGTAGAAATAAAATTGTTGGAAATAGTTAAATTCATACGAGAAATATTCATTTATGAATATGGTCGAATTTCGACCACTGGGCAAACACTAGTGTTAATAAATAAATAAATTACTAAAATATTAAGGAAAATGAGTCGAGTTAGGGTAGCATATAATAAAACTCTTCAAAACTTTCTAAATAATTGAAATATTTTCCAGGATGGAAAGGATCTCTGAAACAAGACACGCAATTTTTGGCAGTGGACGTGTTTTAATGTTGACATGTTTCTAAAACATATGTTAATGGAGGAAATTGCAGGGGATGAAGATCGGTTGGGAAAAATAAGAAAAAGGGGAACCAAAAACGCT
This sequence comes from Uloborus diversus, assembly GCF_026930045.1. Taxonomy (NCBI): domain Eukaryota; kingdom Metazoa; phylum Arthropoda; class Arachnida; order Araneae; family Uloboridae; genus Uloborus; species Uloborus diversus. The sequence goes on along the minus strand of NC_072737.1, from coordinate 91,365,125 downwards.
AGAAAAATCAATCTTTTCAGATTTAGAATATGGAATTTCTGCAGAAAATGTTGATTTACTACAAATATTTTCCAACTCAAGATAGAATTTTGCACAAACTCTGCAGATTTCTCTAAGTTCAAAGAAAATCCAAAGTTCCTGCAGCTGACTTATCGAATACAACATTTTTCACTAGCTTTCCACCCAATTATCGTAATTTCTAAGAATTTTAGATTTTCTTCTAATTTAAAGAAATTTGCAGAATTTGTGCAAAATTCTATCTTCAGTTGGAAGATATTTGCAGAAAATCTGCAGATACTGCAGATTTTCAGCAGAAATTTTACACACATCTGTAGAGTTTCTGCAGAAAATTTGAGTTTTTCTCTCTCATTTGAACAGAATTGTTCTGCAGTTCAGGTTCTGGAACGTACATCACAAATTTAGCAGTGTTCTGCTTTGGGGTCTTATTGCCTTAATATGCATTTCAAAAAGTGTCTTATTTGTATTAAAATTTACAGATATTGGTATTTCAACTTTTAATTAATAAATGGTAGGAAGAAGCCATTTAACCATTCTCTAATGACATTGAATTTCTCAAACTTTTACTAATTCTTTCAATGCTTTTCTGAGATCTACAGGAATAACATAAACAAAGAGTGCACCAGATGAAGTTATGTCCAATGTCAAATAATGAACAAAATAATTAATATAATTAACTTAGTTTAGTCCTATAGACACATTTTGCATTTTAGATGTGATTATTTTTAAAGGACAAAAAATAAATAAATAAATAAATAAATAAATAAAAAAACATTTTACTTATAACTTCACTTATAATGAAATAGGAACATTGTGAATGTCCTTACCCCTAAAGATCGCTTTTTCTTCTTTTTCTTTTCACTTGATTTAGGTATAGGTACATCTGGAATAAAATAAGAAAAATTTAAATCAAATACAGTTGGAACTCCTTACATCGAAATAGCAAATTGCCGGAAAAAAAATCGATATATAGAAACAATCTTATTTAATCCTAAAAATCTTCTAAAACATTAAAATCAAAGCTAATTTCCGTGTATGAATTCCAATTTCTAATTTAAACGAGCATCAAATTAAATAAAAATTAATCATTTAAAAAATAACAGAAATTACATTTTTGCGTCTTCATACATCTTCATTCGTCGGCAATTCATCTTGATCCGCAACATTACGGGATTTTCGTTTTGACAATGTAATCGAGAGAAAAATAAAAAATCATTCTACTTAACTTGAATGATTTTTACTGCAGCTAAAAAGACTAGGAATGATAATCAACAGATAAAAGGGATAACTTGAAACTGATTTCACAATGTTACTGGTTACAACTAAGATTTGAAATAAACTTGAGGGAATTAAAGAACTCCAGAATGAAAAAACGTCCTTTCTACACACCCCTCAACCCCAGATTCCTTATGAGTTTTGTAGCAATCTTTAGTGAACATAATTTTCTCATCTAACCCTTTATTTTTCATGAGACAAAAGTCTAAAGTGGAAAAAAAAATCTACGAATGTCTCGGAAAAAAATTTGATATATAGAGATTTTTTCGATATATAGAAACTTTTTCTATGTAATGAACATATAAATTTGCGGGATTTCGATATATAGAAAATTTCGATATGTGGAAGTTTGATATATGGAGGTTCTACTGTATTGTCCGTATCATTACAAAATAATTCTCTTTCCAGATTTATATAACATCTAAAAGCATTATGACTAGAGATGCACTGAATATTTAGCTCGTATTTGCTTATACTGCCTATTTGGCAGAAAAACCGAATATTAGATTTGACCAAATATGATTTTGACAACTGAATAATGACAAACTTAAATATTCAACAATTGATACAAACAAACACATATATTTATATAAATATAAAACATTAACCAGTAAAAAAAAAAAAAAAAAAACAATATTAAGTGCTCATCAGTATCTAAAGTCGGTTAAACTGCTAGCACACTTCGGTTTGTACTTGTATCTAAGGTAAATATAAGATTTTTATTAATAACCATGTTATCAATTAAAAAAATAATTCCTATAAAACCTCGTTTACTCCGACATACTTGGACCAAACCTAATCGGGTCGTTCCACGTCAAATCAACCACAAAAATGGGATTTTAACACCCACCGTCTCGGGATTTGATCAAACTTGGTATACTTCATCCCTTTATGGTTACAAGCAACCCCCTAATTTTTTTTCTTTCAGTATCAATGCGTTTTGATTTTACAGCCTTTTGAAATTTGGCGATTTTACATTTTTTGTCATTTTCCAGACACTCAAACTGAGATGTTGTTGTTTATGAAAAAAATTATTTCTTGGTAACTAATGCTATAATCTTTTTGAAAATTTTTACACAAAAATAGGAAGACTTTGAACATGTTGATAAAAAATATTTCAATAATCTTAGTTTGCACAAATTTTTTTTAAAAAATTAGAAAATTGAAAATTTTGAATTTTTTTTCAAAAAAAGATGTTGGCAAAAAAACTGAATTTCAACAAAAGGGTCAGTTTTAAAAATCATGATTTTTTTAAAAAATGATCATGAATATGTACTCTAACTTATCCAATGAAAAACATTAGGGGGACTTTAAGGGATTCTGCCCCCCCCCCCCCACCGATTCTGGAAAAAAAGCACAAAACATCATACAATCTCTTCCATATTCTTAAAAACAGAATTTGTCAACAATTATGACAAAAAATTCAAATATAATGTGTTGAATATGGAATTCAAATATAAAAAAAATATACTTAAGCTTCTATTTTATTTGAAATAGTTTAAAATTTGTCAAATCATCCACAAAAATGGGATTTCAACACCTACCATCTAGATTTTGATGAAACTTGGTATACTTCCTTATTTTGTGGTTAAAAGCAACCCCCTAGTTTCTTTTGTTTCAATCTCAATGTATTTTAATTTTATAGACTTTTGAAATTTTTTCGATTTTGCATTTTTTTGTCATTTTCAAAGACACTAACTGAGCTGTTGTTAATGGGGGAAAAAATGTTTCTCAGCAACTAATGATATTACCTTCTTGAAAATTTTCATAAAAAATGTTAAGACTTTAAATATTTTTATAAAAAATATTATAATAATCTTAGTTTATACAAAGAATTTTTTAAAAATCAGAAAGTTAAACATTTCGATTTTTTTTTGGTCAAAAAAACCATTGTTGAAATTCTAAATTTTTAACATCAGGGTCAGTTTTAAAAATCATGATTTGAAGAAAAAATGATCATGAGTATGTGCTTTAACTTTTCCTATGAAAAAAGTTATGGGTCTTTTAGGGATTCTGTCCCCTCCGCCCTAGAAACAACAAAAGCATCATAGAGAAAAGTTTTTCCATGTCTTTGAAACAAGAGTTCCCAGCAATTATTTAAAAAATTTAAAATATGAAGTGTGTTAAATATTGAACTCAAACATATAAATTTAATATTCAAGCTATTTTTTTATTTGAAATAGTTAAAAATTATTACAATTATATTAAATATAGACACTCTGAAAATAAGATATCATGAAATTCAAAAGTTGCAAACAACAATATCTGCATATGGATTACTGCATTTTAGTCCAGACAAGTTAAAACAAAAGTAAAGTCTTAACACCAATTCATAATCATGCAGTTTCTAGTACTTTCAGGATCCACCCCCCCCCCCCTACGTTTAAGAAAAATTGCTATCGTGGAACTGCTTTTCCA